>NC_048220.1:40537681-40550619 GCF_002007445.2 Ailuropoda melanoleuca
ATCCCCATAACGCCGGGATCACGCCCTGAGCCGAAGGCAGACGCTTAACCGCTGTGCCACCCAGGCGCCCCAAGAAATGGGAAGTCTTTTCAACAAATGGTGCTAGAATAACTTAATATCCATGAGGGAAAAAAATAAACCTTGATCCCTACCTGATATCATGTACCAGTATTAATGCAAGATGGAGCACAGACTAAACATAAAAGCTAAAACTTAGAGTTCTTCTAGAAGAAAACATAGTGGAATATCTTCACAACTTTGAGGTAGGCAGGACATAGAAAGCACTATCCAGAAGGGAGAAACATTGATGAATTAAGCTTAATCAAAATTAAAAACTAAGCTTATCCAAAGAACATTAGGAAAGCAATAAACAAGGAGAAAATACATACATTTGACAATCCATACATTTGACAAAGAACTCGTATCCAGACTATATAAACACCTCAATGATTTAAAAGAAAAAAAAAACAAGGCTAATAAAAATTGGGTAAAAATCTTGAACAGTCACTTCATAAGATACAAGAATGATCACTAAGCATGTGAAAAGACACTCCCCGTGTCTAGTTGTCAGGGAAACCACAATGAGATGTACTACACTGCACACCCATGAAAAGAGTGAAAATTCAGAAGATTAACAATAGCTATAACTAGAGCAACCATACCTTTCATGCAGTGCTGGTTGTTGTGAAAGTAATACAACCACATTCCCAAAACTGGCTGTTTGTTATAAAATCAAACACACACCTACCCTATGACCCCACATTTTTTTTCTTGGCCTCTTTGAAGGCTTGAAGGAATAAATTTTTAGGCACACTTCTTGGGAAGCTCTAGCCGAAAGAAGGTCTCATTGTTTGGCAGACCATGCGAGGCCTCCTGATACGTGCCCAGCCCAGCTTTCTTACTTTCCCCCGTATACTTGGTGTACCCACTTTCCTCTCCGAGGAACTTCTTGCTGTTTCTAAGGTTTACTTTCTTTCGCCTCCCTCATCAGCTGGCACGCTTCTGCTCCTGCTGAATTCCCTTTAAAATTCTTTCATGCTTTCCTCAGCTGTTTTCTCAACTTTTTATCTCATCGAGTTAAGCACTCCTTTCTGGATATAACTATACTGCCTTGTACAGCTGTACAGCCCTCTGAGTTCAGTATTATCACTCTTTGCTTTGTTCATCCGCCTTTCTGACTGTATTGTGAGCTGTATGGCACAAGGATTATGTCTCATTCGTTTGTATGTCACACGGCACCTAACACAGAGCCTGATTCATTATTAGATAGGCTTTTGTTGACAGAATTGGAAATCTCAGTGCTATGTCAGTATATTACATGGTTTCCAGGACAGAGTTTGAATTTCCAAAAGCCAACCAGAAAATGACCCTGTAAAACTGAACATAATTTGAAGGTGAACGCTGGCTGTCCTGCTATCCTAGAAATCCACATTTTACTGCAGGTTTCCAATATAGTACAGCACCTGTTCATCAGTGTGGTACAAGTTGAATTAACATGTCATAAAATTAATGAGGTAGTCTTTTCCTAGTGGTGACTATATTCCATTAGAAATCATGTATAGCAAATATTTTTAAATATTGCTTCTCCTTTCATACTGACGAAAGAGTAGGAAACAAAAAGTCTTTCATTTTAAAAAGTAAATAAATATACTGCCAAGTATTGACAAAATTACATGACTCAGCAATAGGTTTACAGACAGTAGAATAAAGCTATAATGATAGACCTCATCTACTTCATTTTTAATACATGTGCTCCATGAAAAAGGAAGAGGAAATTCTAGAAACCAGTAGAAAATGGAGTTGGAGATGGTGATGCTGTAAACAGAAGGTTGGGGTGGCAAAGGATAATACTTCACAGTAACTTGTTTACCTGACCGTGTTCTAAGATCTGAGCTGGAAGCTCCAAACTCGCTTTTGTCCACGTCCAAAGTGATTTGGCTCTAAAATATATCACAATGCCTAAATGATACGTGAGTTTGAATTAGTTGCCAGAATGTCAGTATATTAATTTACAATAGAAATTCAGTCGGCAGAGGGAAAAAAAAAAAAAACAGGTTACCATACTCTGGTGAGTATGGCATTAGGATAAGGGGAGTTAAGTAAAATAAATGTTTAATTGCATCAGGCCTAAAACTGCCTGTTGTGTCCATCTCAAAATAGGGATAATCTGACCCATAGGAATGGAAATATTTAAATAGTATTGGCCACAGTTCCCAACATCTGTCTGAATCCTAGGAATAACCTTATGATTTGGAGTAGAAAAAATTGCACATGTTGGTTGAGGCTGCCAGGGACACACTGTACAGATTACCAGCATTTGTCTCTATGACTGTATTTTTTTCCTTGCTTCCCCGTTCTGACTGACATACTGTTTCTTTGGCTCGTACAGTGGTTATATTATGATCAAATGTTGCTGGCCCTGCAGCTGTTCTTTCACTTATTCTTTTCACATCTCTGTTCTGGCCTTACAGTTTCACTTTCAGCGAGGAATCTTATTTCTGAGTTCTTGAGGTCCATTTCACCATTGTCTCCAAATAACTGACAACTAAAGATTGAGTTCTCAGTGCCTTATTATGTTCATTTTGTAAGTTCAGAATTGAAATGTCTTAAAATGGATATATTTGCATATGTAACCTCACTTTCCTGCTACCTTAAATTACAAAGATGGGGTGTATGTTCTTGTGGAAAAACAGTCCCCTACCTCAAACCTCACACTATCACTTCTGGTTATACAGTGAAAATGGGTGAGAAGATTGCAGCATGCTAGTTTGCTGGGTTACAGCATCATTCGTTAAAGTTGAATGAACTAGAGCTGTGTGTATCAGTGGGGATAAATCTCAGAAACATGATGTCAAGCAAAAAGAGCAAGTTACAGAAGATTTCATACAATATGATACCATTTCTATAGAATTTGAAAGCAAGAAAAGATTAACGGACCTTCAAACAAAGTTAGCAAGTTAAACTATGAATTTACTTACCTTTTCAAGCCTAATGAAAATGACAGCAAAGGGATTTATTTTAAAAATCATAAACCGGGGCGCCTGGGTGGCACAGCGGTTGGACGTCTGCCTTCAGCTCAGGGCGTGATCCCGGCGTTGTGGGATCGAGCCCCACATCAGGCTCCTCCGCTATGAGCCTGCTTTCCTCTCCCACTCCCCCTGCTTGTGTTCCCTCTCTCACTGGCTGTCTCTATCTCAGTCAAATAAATAAAAAATCTTTAAAAAAAAAATCATAAACCTACAAGGTTAAAGTAATTAAAGAGGCAAAAACAGCAACATTGTTTGGAAGCTGGAAAGCAGATGAACAGGTGGTAACAAATTTAGCAAAATTGGAATGTCTTCTAATCTGGCAGAGAAGAAAGCCCAGAAGCAACCCGGTTTACATCACAGAACCCCCGAATGCTCAGTAATTGGCAGTGCCAGGAAATTCTAAAAATGGAGTTGAGGCTGGTGCTAAAAACAATAACTCGGTTGAAAATCTGTTTAAGAAGCAATTAGATGCTAACCAATAAATTGTAGGCGAAATAGTAGAGTTGGAAAAATCACCATTTTTCAGTGATCATTGTAATAGCTTCTTCAGGGATTAATCATTAGTGTGTACCAAAACCATTGGGGCAGATTTTGTTGGGAAACAGGATATTTACATGATCTCAAGGTATCTCCCTACAGAATACGTATTAATTACAAAGCGGGGGAAAAAATACATTTATAGTAGATAAATCCAGTGGATACCACCTTAACCAAGTGGTCAAAACTTGTACCAAGTAGAGCAGCTTGACATCGTGTGTGCCCCCTCGTATAATGCACTGAGAATCAGACAATATTCATGTCATATTTCTTAAAATACACAATCTTTATCTAATCATGAGGAAAGAACCGGAAAACCTAAGTTGGAACACATTTCAGGTCTTGTCAGTGTTATGAACAACAAAGACAGACTGATCATGACAACTAAATGTAATATGTGACCCTGGATTGGGGCGGGAGGGGTACTTAGCTATAAAGCACAGTATTGGGGTAATTAGTAAAGTTTGAACATGAACCGTATATTAAATAATAGTACAATCTCAGGGTTAAGTCTCCTGAAGAAAAGAGAAGGATGCTGTTCAATTCTCTTTGTGAAAGCTTGAAAACCCAGCAACTTCTCTACCCAACTGAGAACTGGGAGTTTATATATGTAAAAAGGAAAAGCAATATCCGGACAAATTTAAGGGAAGAGGTACCAATCTGAAAATAAGGGTGGTTGAATGAACATATACTTACTGAACTTAACAAGTGAGGTTGAATTATACATAAGTACCTGGAAAATACACAGAATTTACTAATTATTTCCAAGGAAAACAAAGCTTAGGTAGGAAAAAAGAAAAATAATCCTGGTATACTTGGTAACTTAGTTATAGTGTCTCTTCATAATCATATAAATATTGAATATTGATATACAACTATATTGAGAGTATTAAGTCTCAAGAAGGATGAGGTAAGTCCTCATTTTCAATAGTAAGTTAATACACAGTGCTTAAATTTGAAAAATAAAGAAGTAATAACATACTAATGTTATTTTTTATTTTTTTAAGGTTTTATTTATTTATTTGACAGAGAGAGCACAAGCAGGGGGAGCTGCAGGCAGAGGGAGAGGGAGAAGCAGACTCCCTGCTGAGCAGGGAGCCCAATGCAGGGCTCAATTCTAGGACCTGGGCTCATGACCAGAGCCAAAGGCAGATGCTTAACCATCTGAGCCACCCAGGCACCGCATGAATGTTATTTGGATATTGTGGAGCGGTCAGGAGCAGTCTCCTTTATAGCTGTCAAGAGTTTTTGTGACTCCCTTGTTTGGCCTGTGCCATAACCGTAGACATCAAGTGAAAACATATAAAGTAGTTGTTTTGGGGGAGAGAGAACTATTTTTCATAATAAGATTTGTAGAACAATTTGGCCTCACAAATTATGTATGTAATTTTGATTTAGAGAGAAGAATCTTAAAAAACACATGCACAGCGCTGTAGATAAGAGGTAGCAGAGTTGTTCTCCAGAGTACCAGCAAGTGAATGTTTCAGGCCTTGTGAGACACAGGGTCATCGCTCATACTGAACTCTGCCGTGGTGGTGTGAATGCAGTTGCAGTGGGCAGTACGTGAACAAGTGAGTGTGGCTGTGTGCAGTGTAACTTTATTCACAAGAAAGGTGGTGGGTAGATACTGGTTTGCCAACCCCTGCTGTTGAGGAGTGGCTTTCAAATTGGGATGCCTCTACCGCTGAAAACACAAAGACTTTCAGTGGGATATGCAGGTATGAATAGCTTTAAAGACATTAATTTCCATATTCTCTCTTTCCATATGTCGACTTTCCTAAAAATGATCTGCCTGAGATCTCTTTCTGGTCTGCCAGTTCTCCTTTCTGATGGCTTTCGTAATCATCTGTCTCCCACTTTTGAAAGGAAAGCTTACCCCTTGTCCATGCTAAATCTTTCTCTGGTGCATTGCCTTGGGGTTTAAAAATCTCCAGGGCACCAAACAGAGACTATTGGAGAGTGAATTTCTCCTGAGGGAGAGTCTCTTGAGACTAAAGCAGAGAAAGCTTCAGTAAAATTACTGAAGGGGGCAACACATTATTTTAGCCAGGTGACAAACTCATGGCAAGGATCCATGCCTTATAGTTTCCCTGTCTACCTAGCTAGCTATCCATTTATCTCTTAAAATTAAAATCCACAAGTGAGAAAGTTGTCATGGGGACACATAATAATACATTTATTTGAATTTAAAAATTAAATTAGACTTTTTCTGACAGAGAGTAAGTCACATTTGGCTGATTGGGTTTGACAATGAAGACTGGCTTTGCCAATTAAGTTATATGGTTATATTTTCCACAGATTGAATAAGTTAAACTGCTCCAAGATTTTGACAAAAAACATACTTAAAGGATGCATTCAATGTGCAATAAACCGGAAAATACATCCTTTGCCATTATTTAAGTGTCAACTTAAATGTGCAAGATGGGTACATAGTTTTCAAAAGTCTTAAGAGGTACATGTGCCAAAAAATGTAGGAAGTCACAGCTACCGTTGTTTATGGATATATAAAGGTGTAGTAAAAGTTTTAAAAACATGCATGAAAATCATAGACAAGCAATTGAGGGTAGTTACTACCTCTGGGGAAGGAGAATGTTGGGGAAGGGGTCATAGTGTTTCATTGATCATATCTGTAGTATTTTATTTCTTAAGCTGGATCATGATCATATCTGTAGTGTTTTATCTGTGGTGTTTTATTTCTTAAGTTAGTTATAGCTGTAGCGTTTTGTTTCTTAAGCTGGTTGACGGACATATGGGGTGTATATAATATCATTAAATATATATATATATATATTTATACTTGAAATATTTCATTAAAAATAATACAATGAAACCTTGTAATCCTGTATTTTAAGAGAACATGCTGGGTCCCTGATACAAAAATAAGATATTTAGAATAAAATGAAAACTGAAATACTTGAAATTCTAAAAATACTAAAAACACTTAAGGAGTTATCATAGCAATATGCATAAGAAACAATCAGTGTGTTGGCATGCCTCGGTGGCTCAGTCGGTTAAAACTTCTGCCTGCAGCTCAGATCATAAGCTTCTGCCTTCAGCTCAGATCATGATTCCAGGGTCCTGGGATGGATCCCCACGTCATCTGGCTCCCTGCTCAGTCAGGAGTCTGCTTCTCCCTCTCCTTCTGCCCTTCCCCCCTCTTTCCATGTTATCTCTCTCACTCTCTCTCTCAAACAAACAAACAAATAAATAAAACCTTTAAAAAGAAAACAAGCAAGGTGGCTTAGTTTTTAGAATTCCTTATTAAAACCTTAATGCTTATGTATTTCTATTATTCATTCAATTACTTATTAAGCACCTGGTATGTGCTTATTAGCTATCACAATTTCGTAGACCTCTTTTGTATATACCAACCTGTCCTAGATATCAAAACTCTGTTAAATTATGTTTAGATTCTGTTTTTAGTATTTTATTTCTTCTGCAAAAGTGAATTAGTCTGATTAATCTTTAAGGTTGCAAGGAAAAAACATTCACATATTACCTTCAGAAATTATATCTTATTACAAGTTTACACAGGAGCATTATGTCTTTGGTTGTGCAGTCATTCCGGGATCTTTGGTTTCCAAGACTAGAAAGGATATATCCTTGAGCTTGATCAACATCCCATTCTTTAGCCACCTACTAGCATTTCTTCCTCCCTGAAGACGATGTGTCTGGATGGGTTTACCACCATCCACAATGAAAAGTTCCTGCTGAGTGGATTTACACCAGTCATTTGACCTCCCTCATGCCTAATGCATTTGTTCCTGTATTTGACCAGGCAAAGCAGCAGTCTTCTCCCCATTCAGGAGCACCAGAAGCTCTGTAGTTTATCCCTGCCAGTATAATTATTGGGTGCTTCGGTGATTCTGGCACGGCCAGAGTTATGGTTTTACTTGTTGTTTTTTTTTTTCCCCTTTGATTAAAACATCACTTTAACAATTTTAAAAACAGAAATAGTAAATTACCCTAATTCCTATGGCTGGTTGCACAACTCAACGTTAACAAGTTATTCATACGTTGGTACATTATTGTAATTACATTATTGTAATTTGTATACTTTTATTATTTTGTATTCTGATGTTTTCACTTAACTATTATAATGAAAGAGTAAAACAAGTACTTGAAACACAATAGCATTAACACTTAGAGACGTCTTTTCTATGTACCTTTTTTGATATTGACCTCTAACTTTGTAAAAGCTGAGATGAGATAAAATTTTCCACACTTCTCTAGAAAAATGTGGGAGGATATGAAAGTGAATCACTAGAGCATTTTGAGCTCCTTAGAGTCTATACTCAAACATAAGCTACTGTGTCCCCCTAACTATAGGTATTTACTAATTGTACAAGGAATTTTTATTAGTTTGTGTTGTAAATCTTTCTGGTTTTCAAAATATTAATTTTAGGTAGGTCTTCCTAAAAAGTATCTCAAATTTCAGGCATCCCACCTTTCTCATTCTAAAAGGATTGCTTCTTATATGCCTCTGTACAAAGCTGAGGTCTGAGTTTGAGCTTAGTTTATCCCTAGCACTTTTTTTTCTTCTACTTTGATCTTTTATCTGACTTTTAAGAACCGGAACATAAAAGTTTTTTTTAAGATGTATATAAATAAAGTGCTATTATTTATTATTTTCAGATATGATTATGCTCAGTTTCTTCTGAGAGTCATCAGAACTTTGTAGGTGCAGATTAGAAAGTATACAGAATTAGTTCTGAATAGTTAACCTTTTGAGTCATATCATCAGTCACTAAAACAAGTCCCATTTAGGTTTTAAAACTGGGCTTACATCCAGAATGAAAAAGGTTAAGGGAGTTAAAATGAGGTCAGGGTTTTTGTTTTGTTTTGTTTTGTTTTGTTTTGTTTTGTTTTTAAATCCACACTCTTTCTCAGTTATCTTACCAAAACAGTTTCTTGTGATTTTCCTCTTACTCTTCCATGCTGTAGAAGTAATGATTTTTTTCACAGTCTAAATTTAAAAAAAGGGGGGGGAGGCACCTGGGTGGCTCAGTTGGTTAGGCATCTGCCTTTTGCTCAGGTCATGATCCCAGGGTCTTGGGATGGAGCCCCACATCGGGCTCCTTGCTCAGCAGGGAGCCCACTTCTCCCTCTCTCTCTGCTTGCTGTTCCCCCTGCTTATGCGCTCTCTGTCTCTCTCTCTCAAATAAATAAAATCTTTATAAATAAATAAATAAATGTCAAAACAAAATTGCTACTGATCACTTTTATCAGACTAACTTGGTTTCTTTAAATGGGGGTAATATTGGTGCTTAGGAAGGTTGTATCGGTGATGTACCCTTTAGGATACCAAACCCCAGTTGACTGTCACAGTTAGGTATGCCAGATTTTATTCTCAAATATTTATTATGACAGTGATAAAATACTACACTAATTTGCTATTTGTATGTCGTTGCTATGGTAATAAGAAATTAGACATATTATATAATTTTTCTGATATACATATGTTCATTGTGTTTTATGTTTCAAATATACTTAATTTCCTTCTCAAATATCACATTCTGTTGCCACTGGGATGCATTTTTTTTTTTTTACCAGTATTCTAAAACATGAGCAAATGAATGTGTCATCTAGGGCAGGGTTTTTCAATTTATGTGTTACATTAGAGGGCTGTGAAATCAACTTAGTGGATTCTAAGTATTTTTTCTTTTTAATTAAGTAGAAAAAATATGGAATAGGAAACCAGCATATAAAACCTTACTAACAGTATTGTTTTCTGAAATTCTTATTTTACATACACATATGCATATGTTTGTGTGTCAGTTGTAAGGTAAAATGTATTTCTTACTGTTGATGTTTAATTTTTATGTGTCAAGTTGACTAGGCCACAGCACCCAGATATTTGGCCAACCACTAGTCTAGATTTTGCTGTGAAGGAATTTTTTTAAGCTGTTATGAACATTCAAATCAATCGATTTTGAGTAAAGCAGCTTACCCTCCATAATGTGGCTGGGCCTCATCCAATTAGTTGAAGACCGTAAGAGAAAAAAGACTGACATTCTCTGAGGAAGAGTGGATTCTGCCTGTAGATTCCTTCTGGACTCAGGCAACATCACCTCTTCCCTGGGTCTCCAGATTGCCAGGCTACCATGAAGATTTGGACTTCCTAACCTCCACAGTTATGTGAGTCAATTCCTTAAAATTAATCAAATCCCCCCGTATATATACATATATTCATACACATACAATATATATGCAAGTATATGTATACACATTCATCCATATCTTTTTGGCTCTGTTTCTTTTGAGAGCCCTAATATACTTACTAAAGGTCATAGTACAAAAAGTTGAAAATTACTAATCTTCAGAGTAGTTTTTTAACCTAGTGAACTGTTATATGTAAAATGCTTAGCCCATGCCTAGCTCAAGATAGACATTAAGTAAGTGATAGCTGCTGTTATTTTATTTTGTCTACTTGTTATTATTTAAAGTCCATCATAAGAATCCTAATTTGATGTGAAATTATGTAGAAATATTTCTAAGCTCTACGCTTATTTAAACTACCTTTTTTAAAAGATTAATCTGTGTTTGAGAATAATGTTGTGGTATTTTGAATATTTGCTTTACAGAAATTATTGTGTAATTTCCTGCTTTGTTTCCTTCTCCCCATTTGTATGGCCTAAGTGCATTTTTTCCACCGTAATATGTGTTTTTTCCACCATAATATTCAGAGTGGTTTAATATTCTTGAGTTTTTGGAAAAATACTCTTTCTCTGTAGTTCAAGGCGATTTAAATTCTTAATCTCAATGCAATAAGGGACAGGCATAAAAGAACCTAGTATCACATGCCTCTTGAGCCCTCCCCCACATCCTCTTGTCCTACTTTACTCCAGCCTAGCTGCATTACCATCTATCATATGTATCACCGTACTACAGCTCTGCTGAGTAGCTTTAGCTTTCTACTTTGACACTGTAGCATGGGATACCTGTGGGGAATCAGTCTGGGAATGTGAAAGGATTACCACACCAGGTAACTAAACCCTTGATCCAGAGGGATAGGAGCTAATGGATAAATTCTCCCTTTCTGCCCCTTGGGCAGACAGGTCAAGCACATTGAGACCGTTCAGACACATTCAACATGACACTTAAAATGTTCCAGCAGGAACTGGGTCCCAGTGTCCAAAGCACTGACCAGATCCAAAACACATACCTCTGGTTCAGCTTTCCTTCCCTATTTCACTCTCTCTGGTATCTTACTCCTCTTCCTGGGGATCACTTGTTCAGCATCGGATTTATCAAAACCAAAATTGTTGTCCGTAGTGGACAAAATTGAGCTCAAAATTGAAATGGTCAGTACCTAGTAATTAAATTCATCAGGCCAACTGACTTTGTAACTTGAGTGCACATTGGTCCTGTTGGCACAAAATGATATGTTCCTTAGAAATATTAAAGAGAAAGAGTGTGTGTAGGTCTATCAGATGTACCTGAAAATTTTGTGACCAGAATCGTCTTAGTGGGATAAAATTCTGGGATGTCATTCTGTACTTGCCCGGATACTTGAGAGGCCCTGAGATTAATTTTTGAAGAACAGCTTGATTTGGCCTTTAAGCATAATTGAAGCTTAACTCCATCCAGGAGTCCAGTGATTTGGTTTCCTAGTAAGAATCCTGATTGTACTTTTCTAGCTTGATAATAGAGTGACTGTTTTACTGCCGCCCATCAGGGACTAGAAGCAGGCATCTCCTCTCCACATGGAACACTGCTAACTGACGCTCTGCAGAAGTACGCCTTAGATTATCTTGATCCTTCCAAAAGTGTGGCCAAAAGAAATTATGTCTAAAGAGGATCCTCTGGGATAGAACTACCCAGCTGGTGAGCCAGAGCAGTATGGAGATGTTCCCACAATACTGATGCTCTTAGTCCTCCACGGACCACTTGCTTCTTGTTGTGAAAAATTGGGGAAGAACTACCTAAGGCCACACTGTGCAATAGAAATGTGTTAGCTACATATTTAATTTTAAATTTTCTGGGAGACCCAATAGAAAAAGTTAAAAGAAATAAGTGAAATTAATTTTAATAATGTATTTTATTTAACTCGGTATATCAAAATATTATCATTTCAGCATGTAATGCATATAGTTAATGAGATATTTTATATTTTTAATACTAATCTTTGAAATCCAGTGTTTATTTTACACTTACAGCATGTCTTATTTTAAAGATTTGTTTATTTGAGAGAGCGAGCAAGCGAGCTCACGAGAGGGGGGTGGCATACAGAGAGAGACAAGGAGACTCCCTGCTGGGTGGGCACCCCCCCCCAACATGGGGCTCAATCCCAGGACCCTGAGATCATGACCTGAGCCAAAATCAAGAGTCGGGTGCTTGACAGACTGAGCCACTGAGGGGCCCTGTCTTAGAATATATCCTAATTCAGACTAGCCACATTTCAGGCTGTCAAAGCCACATGTGGCCAGTGACCACCACTGAACAATGAAGATCTAAGGGATATACTGGCCGCCAACTGTATCAAGTGAGATCATCAGACATATAGCTCCTCCCTCATTAAGTTCTAGCTTTTATGTTCTGGGCCTTTGATTACCAAGTGAAAAGGCTGGAAGATAATCACTTCTCTATCCCTTTCAAAGCAATTACTGAAGATGTGGGTTATTTTTCTCCTTATCTCTTATTTAAGAATACTTTTTTTTAATGTTTTTTTATTATATTATGTTAGTCACCATAAAGTACATCCCTGGTTTCTGATGTAAAGTTCGATGATTCATTAGTTGTGTATAACACCCGGTGCACCATGCAATACGTGCCCTCCTTACTTCCCATCACCAGTCTATCCCATTCCCCCACCCCCTCCCCTCTGAAGCCCTCAGTTTGTTTCTCAGAGTCCATAGTCTCTCATGCTTCATTCTCCCTTCTGATCCCCCCCCTTTCTTTATCCCTTTCTTCCCGTACCGATCTTCCTAGTTCTTATGTTCCATAGATGAGACAAATCATATGATAATTGTCTTTCTCTGCTTGACTTATTTCACTTAGCATTATCTCCTCTAGTCCCGTCCATGTTGCAGCAAATGTTGAGAAATCATTCTTTCTGATAGCTGAGTACTATTCCATTGTATATATGGACCACAACTTTTTAGTCCAGTCATCTGTTGAAGGGCATCTCGGTGCCTTCCACGATTTAGCTATTGTGGACAATGCTGCTATGAACAATGGGGTGCATATGGCCCTTCTCTTCACTACGTCTGTATCTTTGAGGTAAATATCCAGTCATGCAATGGCTGGGTCNTAGGGTAGCTCAATTTTTAACTTTTTGAGGGACCTCCACACTGTTTTCCAGAGTGGCTATACCAACTTGCATTCCTACCAACAACGTAGGAGGGATCCCCTTTCTCCACATCCTCTCCA
>NC_048220.1:40550747-40551016 GCF_002007445.2 Ailuropoda melanoleuca
ACATTTTTTCATGTGTCTGTTAGCCATTTGTATGTCATCATTGGAAAAGTGTCTGTTCATATCTTCTGCCCATTTTACGATTTGTTTATTTGTTTCTCGCGTATTGAGTTTGAGAAGTTCTTTGTAGATCTTGATGCTACAGATAAAAGACTGGTATCCAATATATGCAAATATATTCTCCCGTTCCGTGAGCTGCCTTTTTAGTTTTTTTGACTGTTTCCTTGGCTGTGCAGAAGCTTTTTATCTTGATGAAGTCCCACAAGTTCATT
>NC_048220.1:40551116-40729689 GCF_002007445.2 Ailuropoda melanoleuca
TCGGGGATGCCGATGATTCTGACATTGGAACATTTCATTGAGTCAGTAATCTCCCGTAACCTACATTCTTGCGCTTGGATTTTTTTTAAGTACAGATTCTATTTTAGCTTTCTCTTATACTAACCCATCCTCCAATTCAATGATACGTTCTTCTGCCTCATTCACCCTGGCCGTCAGAGCCTCTAGTTTTGACGGCATTTGGCTCATAAAATTTTTAATTTCTGCCAGGTTCGCTCTCATTTCCACCCTTAGAGATTTTATATTCTCGTTAACATTTTCGTTAATACTTTTTTCAAGTCTACACATCATCTTGACCATTGTTACTCTGAATTCCATTTCTGATAATTTGGTTATATCCATATCCATTAGTTCTGTGGCAGAGGCCACAGACTCATTGTCTTTTCTTTACTGGGGGGGTTTCTTCTTCTCCTCATTCTGATGAGGAGAGGTTGTGGGGTTGTCCGGAGCCCAAATTATTGACTGGGACCCAGGCCGTGTGCCCTCGTTTTATAGTGATCTTAGGGATGTGGGCTTCTTGACTTTTCAGCCTGCCTTCTGGGGGAGGGGCCTGCCGCGCTGATACTCAGGCAACCCTGTTTGGGTAGAGTCTCTGTGTCCCCTGCAAGGGGGGATGGGGATGGGCACGCTGTGAGCCGGTATTTCCAGGCTTTTGTTCTCTGGCGGCTTTCCCTGGCAGTTTGCTGTGTCTCTTCTGAGAGTCAGAGCAGCAGTGGCCGAATCTCAGTTTCTGTCTCAGAACAGAGGGATCGCGGACCGTTCTCCACTGGTGTTCTGGCCGCTTTAACTCTGTTTCTGTTGGTGCTGCTCAACCCTGCAGCGTCCCGGGATGTGCGCCCCACACCCGGCGTCCCAGCCCTCACTTCCAGGGCCGGCGGCGTCTCTGTCCTTTGTGTTTCTAACACTGCCAGCCGCCAGCCGCCCCCACGTGCTCCAGAGCTCCCGGTCTCAGTCTGGTTCCAGTGAGCACACCGGAGCTCCGTTTAAGTCTGGTGGCGCACGTTCCCCGGCTCACGGACCAAGTCTGCTCTCTCGTGGGTGCCGGTCCGCGAGTCCACCTGCTCCCCCATGCAGGTGGCTTCCACTTCCCGGCGCCTGAATGCGAAGGCTCCCTCCCCCTTCCGTTTATCTTCCGATATCTGTGCGCGGTTTCACGGCTCCCCGCTTCATACCTCAATACTCAGTGCTGGAGATGTTCCTTTGTAGAGATCCAGATGTATCTTCCTGCATCTCAGGCTGATTCCGTGGATGCTCAGGCTGGTCTGGTACCTATCCAACTCAACTCAGGGGACTGGCTGAAAAAGGGGGTCCCCTACTCCTCCACCATCTTAACTCCCTCCCCTTATTTAAGAATTCTTGAAAAGAAATTCCTCATAGATGTGTCTACCAGGAAAAAAGTCTTCTTCGTCTCTAAAAGAATAAATATGTTTCCTTTTATTAAGTAAAAAGCATTACATAATTTGCTTAGCTTTTTGCCCTATTAGGAAGTTGAGACTAAGAGGTATTGTTAAATCTCAGGAACTCTTATTAACACTTACAGTGACCACATATCTTTCCTCCTTTTCCCCATGGTTTGATTTTTTTAAACAACTTTCTTTTACTTCTTCTATTTTTTTTTTTTTTACTTCTTCTTAACAATTTCTTTTACTCCTTAAAAAACCAAATCCCTAGATTCATTGACTAATGAATACACTCTGGCTAGGGAGAGAAATGTATGAGTTTACTCTGTTACATGTGCAAATCTGTGGTACTTTCCAGATGGTCAGATGTGCAGATTTCAGGACTGGAGTGGCATAACACAATGGATTTGACTTTACAGCAATAGTAGGGAGATATGGAGGATAGAGATTCATCACAGAAAAAGGCATGGGGCATTTCTTTGTCGAAGTGATGGCAGAGAGGAAGGGAAGAAGGAAGGAGGATAGATGTAGATGTAATTAAGAGATTTATTTCAGAGAGTTGGCTTACATGATTATAGGAGCTGGCAAGTTGAATATTTGTAAGGCAGGCAGGCAGGTTGAAAATGTTTGAGCAAGAGCTGATCCTGCAGTCCTGAGACAGAATTTCTCCTTCCTCACGGGACTCTCAGTTTTACTTTTAAGGCCTTTCAGGTGAAAAGTTGAGGGTTATGAAGGATAGCTCCCTTACTTAGAATCAATGGATCATAGATGTTGACTGCTTTTTCAAAATGCCTTCACAGTAACACCTAGGTTAGTGTCTAATTGAATAACTGGCTATTATGGCCTAGCCAAGTCGACAAATAAACTAATCATCACAGATGATAATTAGTGCTTATATTTTGACAGTTTTTAGTTATATTTTTTGTTTTAAAATTCACTGGATTTTTACTTTTATTGTGTGTCAGCTACACTCAAGCAAAAAAAATGTTTAAAGAAAGATGTCTTTTAAAATAAATTTATCTAAGTAGGAAAGTTTATTTAAAAATACACTGGGTTTTGAATGTTCAGTAATTTTGATCTTCAAATTCATTGCCTGAAAAGTATGAATATCACCCAGTGAAAAAATTCTACTCACAAAAATATAATTAATCTTTTAGGTACTACTATTTGGGCCATGATAATTTGAATCCATCTTTTATTGTTTTTTTCTAATTATTGGCGTATTTTACAATATGGAATTTCCTTAAACAAGAAACAACAATTAACACATTAATTGGTGTTTTATTTGTACTTCTGTTTTCCAAGATAATTATATCTCAACTTAAGTAAGATTCTATGCCTTTAATACAGCTACCAATGTGAGAAAAATTTTTCTGGAGTTAAGATTCTTATTGGGAAATGAAAGACTTACAAATTTGCATGTATTTGTAAAATTTAAGTACATTATCTTTTACTGATAAATGCTCCTCGCTAACCCTTGAAGACCTTACTTCAAACAGGTTATCAGAATTAGTAATGAAGATGTAAATGTGATCTAATTTGTCAGTTGGCTTAGCCTGTTTCTTGCTTAATGTCATGTTCATACACTTAGCTTTTATAAACACATTGTATGAGAATTAATTTAAAAAAGAAAATTATAGGGGCAGCTGGGCAGCTTATTTGTTTAAGCCTCTTTCTTGGGCTCAGGTCATGATCCTAGAATCCTGGGATCCAGCCCCACATCGGGCTCCTCTCTCTCTCTGCCTGCCCCTCCCCTGCTTGTGCTCTCTCTATCTCTCTCTGTCAAATAAATAAATAAAATCTTTAAAATAGAAATAAAAAAGAAAATTATAAAACATACCATATTTTCCTGACTCTGTTACTTTTTAAAGTAAGGAAGTCTGTGTGTGGGGAAAAAAAGATGAAAAGACTTGAAGGAAATGTAAATATAAATTTTTTGAGTGGTGAATTGATTTTCTTCTTTATGCTTTTATGTATTTTATGAATTTGCTCCATAAAGGAAATATTTCTCTATAGTCAGAAAATATTTAATTTTTAAAAAGGAAATTTAAAATGCCAGCTCAGTGGTTTCTAGTGATCTGACCGGTGGTGCCAAAGGACATAATGAAGAAGAGCCCACAATAATACCCACCTTCGGCTATTGGGATTGTGCCTTGACTTCCTTAATTTAATATCTCTCATGTGTTATTCACCTAAAATCTTGAGGCTGTACCAACACAAGTCATTTCAGTTCAACAAATATTTATTAAGTGTTGCCATGTTCTATTTATCAGGTAATTAACATTTTTCCTGTGTTTATCTAGCAAGACTGTTTATATAAATTAACTTTCACTTTCTTGCATTATCCTTTTATATACTTATTCTTCTGTATCTACATCTTTGAATGACTTTTGTTTCCAGTTTCTGAAGATTTTTATTCAAATATCAAATTATCAAAGAATTTCTGTTCTGGACATATTACTCTTTTATGATGGTTCTCAATTTTTATTTTTATTGTTATAATTTATAAATCTTTGATCTCAAACTTTCTCTAAATAATTAGTAATATTCCCTATCTTTGATTTAGATTGTCCAGACCTGTCAAATGTAGACTGTCTCTAGTCTAATACAGTAGCCTCTTAGCCACATGTGGCTATTATAATTTGAAATAAATTTCTTTTTTTATTAAAAAGTCATACTTTTTTCTTTTATTTGTATTTAAATTATGAAAAATATTAGATTAAATAATTGATTGCTTTTCATCTTTAATGTATGAAGTTGATACCCAGTAATAAAGTTAAATGTTTTCTTAATGTTTCTGAATAGATATAAGGTGAAATATTAAAGAGGAAAATAAAGTTTTTTGTCCTTTTTTCTCTCAAACTATTTCTAGCTTTTCTAGAATTATCTGTTTTGACAGTCTGTCTTTTTTTAGACAGGGATAAGGTATTATTTTAGTGAGGACTGATAAGCATAACAGTTCAATAATTGTCCCTCCGACAAAGTTAAGACTAATTACGTTATCTATGGTCACCAAATTACAAGATAGTGTATCATAAAAATATTTAATTTCATATGTGTTTGTTGAAAATAACCTCACTAATAAGATTTTCTATTGAATGAATTCCAAATTTTCATCACCAGATGGATATTTTTACCAAGAAATTTACATTACATAGTAATTTAAGTGTAATAATTATAAAAGCCATGGCATATTATCACACTAGAGTGGTATTTGTTAACAAAATTCATTTGTGTGTTGAAAAAATATTTGCATGTAGTAAGTCCGGCGATATATGCATTGAAGTTTAGTACATTGCATGGATTCACCTAAGAAAACATCACATTGCCTCTCAATTTAAAAACCAAAAGTATTTACAGTCAAATGTTATAGTAGAATGTAAATGTTTTTACCTACACTATGAAAATAGAACTCAGCTTTTGTTCCACTTAAATTTGTGTATTAGATTTTCAAATCCTTACAGTATTCATGAGAAAAATTCACAGATAGAAACTTTCCTAATTCCTGCCACAATTAAAAGACATATTCATCTAAAAGGAAAGAGTCATTCTTTAGAATTATCAAAAAAAGTGCTCATCTAATCTGAGTATCACAGAACTTTTTATTATGAGAGTAAAAAGGGGCCAACCCTGATAACTTTGAGGTGAACGCTTTTATCTAGCAGGTGGCAAAACATGCTATCCTAAACCTTCAGTATGTATACTTATTAACTGATACTATTCAAGGAATTGAGTGTCACTATTGCTGAAGCTTGTGCCTAAGTACCACTTTTTAAAAAATAAGTAATTAATTGCTATCATAGAGGATATCCATAGAAACTAAATTACAAGTTCCTAACTTTTTGGGTCTCTGGCATCATAATACTCCTCCCTTTTATCCTAAATTAGTGATATGACATGTCTTCATTTTCAAAGTAAACTAATAATAATAGATTTTGAAACCATCAAAACTCTCAAGGTACAGTATGTGAATGCACACTTGGGTGTCATCAAAGCAATAGTGCATGTTCTTGAGCCGTACTGCAGTGTTCATTTAAGCCCAGCCCAAGATTTACTGACCAGTCTGGGTGCAGTGATCCCTGATCTTGACACATTTCTTTTGGAAAAGGGGTGAATGAGATTTTCTAAATTACTTTTTAGTGAAGGGTTAGTTTGACAGCCTTTACTGTTCATTTTATCTTTTAGAAGGAACACTGCTCGAGAGAAAACTGGCAATAGGGCCAAGGAAGGAACTAAAATTTGTTCACAAAATAATCCAGGAGTATCCATTCTATGGCAGATGTTGGAGGGGTGGTGGAAAATAGGCAGCTGACCCAGGGAACATTGTAGACCTCATGGAGCTTATACTCTAGTGGGAAAGGCAGACATGTTACAAATACCAAAAATGGATCATTACAAGTTAAGAAAATAGCTCTGTGGGAATGAATAAAGATTCTAAGAAAGAATAACAAGGACAGCTTTCTTTAGATGAACATTTAGGAAACCTACTCTGTGGAGGTAATATTTAGGCTGACAAGTGAAGGATAAGAAGGAACAAACAAGTCAGAGAGTTTGTGATATGACACCTAAGCCAGATCCCATAAGAGAAAAATTGACAAATTTGACAGCATAAGAAATTTCTACTTTATAAAAACAAAATCCTAGACAAAGTTAAAAGAGAAACCAAAGACTAGGGGGACAAGTTTTAAAATATAAGACGAATAAGGATTTTTTTTTTTTTTTGTATTGGCTTGTGGGAAAACAGGTATTCTCATTCACCATAGGTACAGGTGCAAAGTGATGTTGACTTTTAGAGATCAGTTTTCCAAATATATGAGAACCTTTTGATTCTAGTTCTGAGAAGATATCCTAAGGAATAATTGGCAAATGTATAAAAATTTTATACAAGGATGTTTGTAGTGTTCTAAAATATGAAGCACACTAAACATCCATCTGTAGGGGATTGAGTGAATAAATTGGGTTATCTCTGTGCAATGGAGCTACGAGCTACTTTGCAGCCATTAAGAAGGATATCTACATCTGTATAATTACACAAAACGATGTCTGGAAAATATTAAGTGGAAAGCAATTTATGGAACAGTATGCATAGTACATACCTTATTGTACCTTATCCATAATTATAAACATGCATTTGTAAAAGAGCTACATTATATTCATATTGTAAATGCATTTGTATGTTTAAAGAGGGAGTCTATATTGATATACTTCAGGTTTTTTAACACTGGATATGAAATTGTGAGAGATTTACATTTTTCAACTTTATGGATTTCTGTTTAAATTTCAGTATTTGTTTCCAGATGCATTACTTTTGTAGAAAAAAGAAAAGCGATTTTCATTTTGAGAAAAAAAAAAATAACATTTGAAAGGAGCTAAGAAACTGCTGTTTAGTCCTTTGCAAATACTCCCACACTAGTTCAAGTCTCCAGTTTCTTAGTAAACCCAAAAGGGCAGGCTGATTAAATGAGAAGAATATAGCAATAGCAGGCAGTTATCTGTTTGCTTACATTCAGTAGCAATGTTATTTGTTGGTGTATCATTCGTCTCTTCCTAGTAGAATTCAAGCCTCATGAAAACAGGGACTAAGTTTTGTTCCCGGCCTTATCTAGAACAGTGCCTGGCTCAGAGCAGGTGCCCCATGCTATCGAATGACTATGTGAAAAAGTGAAAGAGAGGACTCCAGCCTATGTCTCTTGCTGAGAGCCCTAAGAAGCCCAGTTTCTTCTCTGCTCTTGATTTCCTTTTGTCTTTGTTCTTATTTCTTAGTGATCATTGTGCTGCTCTCCCCTACCAGTTCCCAAGAGATTCTCACCCACCTTGTTTCTTCATCTTCCTGACCCCATCACTGCTGGGATATCCCTGTGCTTCTCTTTCTCCTGGCACCTAAAGGAAGCCTGGCTCCTAGGTGACCGCAGATGCCCGCTTGAGCTTACATTTGCTTGCTCACCTGATTGCCTGACCTTTAGAACTCACTCTACAACCCTAATTAATATTCTAGCCTTTTCATTTCCTCTTAGGAGAAAAGATATTACTGTGGTTCCTCCCTTTTATTGTCCCTCCTTCCCTCAATGTCATTTTGGTTAGTCTCATCAGCTACTACCCTTCTGGGAATTCCACTCTCCTCCCAGTGTAATTGTATAGGTAGTCCTGTCTGTTGGTGTTAACTCCAATTGCATAAAGTGGTTGTTACTGCTACTGCTGGTGTAGTGGTGGTGCTTTATGTGACTGCTGCAATTCTAGTTGGCCACATGGTCACCTTCTTCTACCCACTACCACTAGCCATCCTTTCCCAAGCCTGCGTTCCTATTTCTTCTACCTTTTCCCATCCCTTAATGAGAAGGGAAGTGCTTGGACTGTCTTTGGAGTTGGGAGGAGTGAAGTCCTGGGTTCCATTTGAAGTGACTGAGGGTCACCCATCTACTTTCCCATAGTACCTCTGTCTCTTTGGGGAGGCAGCACCAGCAGCTCCTCTGAAATGCCAGCAGCCTGTTTTCAAGTTTTAGTCAGTCATAGAAGCTATGGATGATATATTATGACTCTACTGTGTATTTTTATTGCATATATGTTACACTGTGGTTAAATTATATCCTAGGCAGGGAATATAAATATCACTGTATCACTATTTCTCTGGAGGGAAAAAGTGTTTTAGGTCCAAGATAACTGATCCATTATTAAACTTTCTTACCTTGATCCCTTCCAAAGTTAGGAATTTTGTATTTGGGTAGTGATATATTTTAAGTCAAATACTTACTGGTTGACAAGTGAAAGGTACACAAAGAAAAATAATTTTTTCTTAATTTTCAAAAGGACAAACTGAGGGGTACCTGGATGGTGCAGTTGGTTAAGCATCTGACTCTTGGTTTCTGCTCATGTCATGATCTCAGGGTCGTGAGATTGAGCCCCCCTCCAGGCTCTGCACTCAGCAGGGAGTTTGCTTAGGACTCTCTCTCCCTCTGCCTTTGTCCCTCTCCCCACCATGCTTGCTTGCTCTCTCTCTCTCTCAAATAAATAAATAAATCTTAAAAAAAAAAAAAGACAAACTGAGTCATCTTTACCACATTGGTTTTAGTCATTCATTCATTCATTCATTGGCCTGTTTAATGTGGCTGCTCAAGGCCTGGGCAGAGTGGCGAGTGCCCTGGAATTGGGCAGGTAGGCAGGGTGGTGGTTTGAAGGCCCACACCTGACTACAGGAGAGGATGCAGAGTGGTGGGGGTTGGCCCTGGCATGGCAAGGAGAGAGTACCGGAAGGGTGGCCCACGCAGTCAGACCCACCAGCGGGACCTGTAGGCCAGCCCTTGAAAAGATATCTAAGCCAGGTGCTGAGTGCTCAGGTCAGAGCCTAGCCCAGGGAGGCAGAGTTGGGGCTAGTTGGGGGCTCCAAGAGCCTAGGGACTGGCATCTCTAGGGGCCTTGTCGAACTGGAACTCAAAGCGTGTCTGCCAGTTGAACTCAAGCAGCTCCTGGAGGCGGACGTGGAGGTGGTCGTGGAGGTGGTCATTCTTCTTCAGGTGATCCAGACAGGAGTTGATCGGGCCCAACGTGGAGTTAATGGCAGCATAGTCTGCCTCCCCAAAGCTGTCATCCTCGCCTTCTGCACCCACCTCCACCATCATGCCCAGGTTCCCTTGGGGCGCAACATTGCTGGCTCAGGGCACCTCAAGGGGCATGTAATAAGGGAACACAACTATAGTCGCACCAAGAGCTGGTGCCCCCACTTTGGTTTTAAAAAAACAGTATAAGCTTCCGAGACTATAAATAAATGTGTACCTATATTTTCTCACTTTTGAAGTTATTAAGGCTTTTTCAACATTATCAAGAGAAGGTCTTTAAGTCAGTTCAAATCAAAATGTATTTTATTAATGATGGAATATGATTTATCCTTGATTACTAGCTATTTAAGTTTAGATTTGACTTTATAAGACAGTTACAAATTGTAGAGTTAACGTGTTTATTCATTAGTGAATAAAGTGCATATACAGAGCCAAATGTATTCATTCTATAGATAGATAGTGAGCATCTATTACATGCTAGGCATCATTTTAGGCAGTGAGTGTGGGGAAAAGAAGGGAGAGGAGAGGTAGAAAGGGCAGTGGAAAACCCATTTGCTTATAGACCGCAAAATATATGTGCATTTGCCCTCTGCCTTAGCAATCTAACTTCTAGAAATCTACTCAAAATTGTCTGGTGAAGTAAGTAATTTATCATAATTTACAGGGCTATTTGTAATAGCAGTAGTAAATATGGCATATGGAAAAGCTAGAAACAACCCAAATGTCTGTTAATAAGCCGTAACATGCCACTCAATGGAGGCTGTCTGCTCAGCACACTCTCTGTAGCTGGGAAGCAAGTCTTGCCTTGAAGTGGGAACTGATCAGAGTATCTCCATATCCGTATCTGCCATGGGCAAGTTCAGGTTTTGTTCTAAGGACCCATTAAAGTGTTGTTAGCAGGAAGGGGTAAGAAAGGTCAGTGGTTGCTCTGGACACTGAATCCTAGAGGACCAAAGGGACCTATTAGGAGACTGTGATCTAGGCAAGAAATGCGTTTGGCAAGGGAGGTGAAGAGAACCACACGGCTCAAGATACACTTTGGAGGAAGAATTGGTAAGATTTAGTGCTAAGTGGAGGTAAGAGGGAAGGTGAGTATGGAAATAGTTTTACTAAATGTGTGCAACTGTGTAAGTGAGGCTGCTTCAGCTGCTGCTGGCTGAAGTGGGCTCCTTCCCAGCATGAGGACATCCCAATAGCCCCTCGCTCTCACCAGAACCTGCGTACTGGTGTGGATTTGGTATGTCAGGGAGGCTACTTTGAGAGTATGGTAGTTCACTTTCATGGCTGCCAACCAGTTAGCTGGATGCCCCTCTAGATACATGTGCACAGTGCGGTGTCGCCTTGGAGCTTGTCTGTGTCTTAGCACATGAAGAAAGGGAACAGGATGAGGCCCAACTGAAGTAAAGCAAAGCAAAGCTGCCAGAAGTGCAGGCCACACCGTAGTCAGGCAGCACTGTACTGAGGCCTGTCGTATGCGGAGCCCGGTGTGGGGCTTGCTGAGAACTGTGCAGGGCAGTAATGGGTAGTGGAAAGAACGTGGTGGAAGCAGACGCTTCTGTCTCAAGTCTAGGCTTATTGTGTGACCCTGAGCTAGTCCTCTGAGCTTCACTGGTCTTGGATGTATTTAATTTAAAATGTCCATTAGACATCCAAGTGAAGACATCAGTTAGATAGTTGGATAGGATTTCATTCTGGAGCTTGGAAGGCAAGCCTAAAAGCATAAATCTGAGCGTTTTCAGCATGTGTAGACAGTATCTAAACTCATAAGATTGGAAACGATTATTTAGGCAGAGAGTATAGAAAAAGGGGCAGGCCTCGAAATGAATCCTGAAGCACTTCAGTCTTTGGAGATTTGGCTGAGAAGAAGGAGCTAACAGTTTGATTTACAGACATCTCAAGTTCAGTGTGTCTAAAACAGAATTCCTCTTCTTCCCTGTTTCCTCCCATGGTTAATGGCATTACTTGTCATCCATCATCATCAGAGACTTGGGGATTGTCCTGGTCTGGTTCATCTCCACATCCTTGGTGACCCAAAACTTTTCTCATTTTGAATATCGTAACAATCTGTCTTTTCCGCTCCGTCTCACTACCTGTCTCAGTTCCTGCCCTAATGACGTCTCACTTCTATTTCTGCAGTAGCCTCCTATCTGATTTCTCTATTCCAGTCTCGCCTCCCTCCGATCTAATTTTTACAGTTGCTAGTCATTTTTTTTTAAGTGTGGTATAAACACGTAAGTCTCCTGCTATGTTTGCCAGATTTTGCAAATAAAAATACAGGGCACCTAGTTAAATTTAAATTTCAAACCAACAATGAATAATTATAAGGGTAAGTATATACCATGCGATGTATAAGAACTATGTATACAAAATAATTATTTGTTTTTTATTTGAAATTCAAATTAACTGAGCATTCTCCTCTTTTATCTGGAAATCCTATTCTTGCTTCACAGTCAAAATATTTCACCATGGCTTTTGGGTAAAAGCTCAATGTCCTAACATCTCATTGAAAGAGCCAGCATGTTCTCACCCCTGCATGCCATATGACCTGCTTCCACTGTTCAGAATTTGAGGTGCTGCTTTACTCTTCCGAACCTTTAAGCATGTACTCACCTCTTCCCAGCATGCGTCCTCTGTTCTCAGTTCTCTGGTTCATTCCTGTTGTTAAGACTCAGACCTCACCCCCTCTGGGAAGTCGTATCTCACCCCCTCCTTTCCAGTCTGTGGATAATAATAGGAACACCAGCTTTTCTTCTTCAGTCTCAAAACGTTCTTTGCTTAATATGATCACGGAATTTATCATATTGTAATTTCATTAATTTTTTTAACCCATCTCTCTTCCTTACATTGTGAGTTCCTTGAGTTTGGGCTAAAGATTGTGTCTTCTCACTCCATGTCCTTGGCACATAGTGAGCTCTCAATATCTAAATGAACCAATGAATGAGCGAATGAGAAAGTAAGAAAGAACCCGTAAGCATTAGCCACAAAACTGACCATTGGTGTTTACCCAGCTCTTCCCTACCTTGACTCCTAGATGAGCCTCCTTTGTTTGTTTTCATCTTGGCCCCCAAGGAAGCTCCTTAAGACCCAAAGCCATGTTTTGTTCCCTGTATCCCCAGGCTCTTGAATTGTAGGTGCACATATATATTATTCAGTGAAAGAAAGAATGAAAAATGCATGAATGAATGAGTATATCTTGCAGGGCTACAGGTTTATTGTCCCTTGCATTGAAGGAGGATACCTCTGCATTAGGTCCTGGGGAAGGTAACCTCTGTTCATGGCTATGACATGTTTGATTCTTCCTCACAGCTCCTTTCCTTCCCTCCCTCAATCTAGGAGAGAAGAACTGTATTCTCCCTACAGCAGCTGGCATATAACAGTTCAGTAAGTGTTAGCAGTCCCTCACAGATGGAGCCTCCTTTTTCCTCCAGGGCTCCAGCGTCTGCCCTTTCTTTCCCACTCTAGAAACCCAGGCCTGACAAGCCATAGGGACCTGACATTGTTCTCTCCCGGGGATAACGGGCTTCCCCACTTCTTACACAGGGGAGCAAGGTTTTCTTTGTCTCCCACCAGGGCAGTGCAATTAAATAGGACTAAAGTTAAGTGAGTCTAATCATTTTTTTTATTAATGTTTAACTGCTGTATTTCTTTTTCAATTAAGTAATTGTATCTTTAAGCTCAAAGGTCTTTTTTTCATATAGATGGAAGTTCATTTATTTTATTAAAAGAAATACCACCTGCAAAACTATTAATGACTTGAGCTCTGTGATTAGTTCCTTTTCATAACATTTTGAGATGTAATAATTAATCTGGCTCAAGTTCAAAGACAGAAAACTCAATGCCAGAAATTCCTAGCCAGCAAGGAATGTAAACAAATCTTAACAATTGTCCCCTTAAATAACAAAAATCATTGAGATCAACTTCTTGCAATTAGAAATGTTTTTTAAAAATTCAGGAGAGAAGTTCAAGAAAGCACGTCAAAACAACAAAACTCAGTCTGCATTTTCATGATTGTAATTGATCAAAGTCTGTTTGCAATAGATTTGAATGTGAATAAATTAAATGTGACATTGATTTGGCAGAGGCACACTAGTGATTGGCAAGAACACATAGCAAGAGCAGCTTCTGCTGCAGGAGAACTTGCTTGCTTGTTGTCTCATTCTAATAGATTTCTTAGCAACCTGGTGCTGTCATACTAACCTAAGCATTGTCATTTATTTACCCGTTTGGTTTCTGATCCCATCCAGCCAAGATTCAGTTCATTTTTTATTACTAATCTGGCAAGCATTGCCTTGGGTCTGGTACAGAGTACCTTTTGGTGACCTATGTACCTCCCTGCTTTTTTTTTTCTTCTCTCTTTCATATATTGAAAAAAAGGTGATCTAATAAATTTTTATTTCATCCTGGCAGTTCAACTTGTAGAACTAGACAATGTAGTTAGATCAACAATTTGGCAATATTCTCAAGCTTAGGCATTGCTATCATATTTATTAGGCCTGAATTATTTTGTGGTATGTTACAAAAATGACACTTGACTTGGAACATTTTGAAATAGTTGTACACCAAATTTCCATTATAATTATGTTGATTGTGGGGTGGGAGGAAGTGGCATATCCTGAAAGGCTACTTCCTGGATAAGACCACTGTATAGTAACCAAATGTGTATGGTTTGGGGACCTGGAACATACCTTCTGCCAAATTTTCACTTAAAATGTATTTACTAAATCTTTTGTATTCTTCAAAATGTTTTTTCTTAAATTGACAAAAGGCAGGGTGCTTATACTTTAAAATTTTTAATATTCATTAAAATAAAAATTATTCATAGTATAAATTATGGAAAGAAATTAGTGGAGCTGTCAAAGTCTAATGTATTTATATTATATATAGCACATGTGTGGCAAGAGGTGAAAAAACGTATGAATTGGGGAGATGTACTTATTAATTTAAATATTTTAGAAAGTTCATCTCTTTCCAAGACCAGAACTTTCATTGTATCTTTATCATATGTGCACTTTGAAAAACATATACCTAGATCCAGTAGTTATTAAAGTTATATTTACATGACACTTTTGCCACAAATATATTGCTAACTTATCATTTCAAATTAAATTTCAAATTATTTCAAATTTCAAATTAAGACTTCAATTTCTTTTTTTTCATATGTAGTATAACTTGATCATTATGAAATGGCCATGGTTTTAATCTCACAGAAGACTTGAAATAAAAAATCTAGTGACATGGCCAATTTTATCATTACGCATAAGTCTGACTCCTATGTGTTTGCCTGCTCTTGAATGTAATAAACTTTCTAACAATAAAGAACTGTTTAATTTACTTTAAACTGTATTTAGATTTTATCTTGAGATGTGTTTTGTTCTTAAGTTTGAACATAGTTATATATGGTATACTTGGAATTCACAAGTAGCTGAAACCAAATGGAGACCATTTATAAATACTAAACTCCAGAGAAGCATGGAGCCAGAACATCAAAGAAGCATTGGGTTATGATATGCACATGTGTATTGTGCCTGCCTTTTTTCTTAGCTGGATTTATAGCACTTTTAAAACAAACATTACAATTCCCTAATAAAGGACTTACCGTTTGCTCTGTTCCATTTCTGGATCCATCTATATGAAAATTAATTTTGAAATCTGTTGTTATGGAATTTCATATTTAACATGCTTATCACACCATCAGCATGGTATATATTTATATAGAGAGTATTACTGAAACACTCCTCGACTGAAGAATTCTGAGTTGAAATAGGGTTAGGGGATTAGGATCTTGAATTATATCATGAAACAATTATTTGCTTTTATTTATACATATGGCACATACAAATAAATTTAAAAATACTAGTGACATTTGATGTATCTTAAATTATTAATAATGGCTAATTTGTAATTTGTATTTGCCTTCCCTTGTTTACTAGATATATGAGTAAAAACAGATAATATTCTTAAGATGTTTTTGTATGTATGCTTAGATCTGTATCCAAATATTCAATTCCATTTAATAGTATAGACTCAGAATTGTCCATTCCCACACCTCTGGTCCAAGTGTGGCCCTAGAGATGCAGAATGATGTGGATACCTGAAAACCTTGGGTAACCTTTTTGAGTCACTTAGATATTTCTCAGCCCTTCTCTCCCCAGTACTTGAGTAATCTGAACTTTCTTGCAGCTCTCTTCATCAGTGAGCACTTGCAGTCAGCTCTCTCCCTTCTCTGAGATACTACAGTAGAGTTCCAAGGTTCAAGTTTGTGTTGCTTCAGTTTCCATAATTTCTCCCAAGGCATCATTACAGAGATGTCTAGTCCTATCCTGCCATTTGTTTTACCTCTTTTTTATAGTTCTAATATTCAGTTCTGTTGCCTAACACCTCCCACAGGCATAACTATATATTAGAGCTGATTTCTACACAATCTTGAAAAATTCATGTGTACTGGAATTTGCATGGGGACTGTATGATTGAGGTGGGATTATATCATGGCTGAGGTTTATGAATGAGCTGTAAGTCGGCATCAGTAGATTCTACTTGTAAGCTTTTAGTCAGTATCTTATTAATTTAAAAAAAAATTTCAGTCTTTTTTCATTACCACACTTAGCAATTTGCAACACTGAGTATGGTACTACAGCTACCAAAAGGGCTCTTAAGCAGAGCTTAGGCAAGAAGTGGCACTGGAAGGGACTTGAGCTATACCTTTTGGAGCTGAGTTCACATCGTTGAATTAATGAATTGCATAAAATAAATAACCATTAACTTGACTGTGCTAAAAACAGGGGTAAGCTTTTTAAAGACATCCAGAGTTTTCCCTTTAAAAAAAAAAAAGTCTTCAGTGTAATCCCTCACGAACAATGGTAATGTATAATATGACATGGAAAAATACATAAATTCAAACATTTAATACATCGTACTTTTTACAACTAAATTTGTCTCTTTTCCCAGTATCAAGGCTCCATAAAAAAGTCTAAACTAATTTGCTCCAACTGAACACCCTGCTGCCTGTCAAAATGAAGATTGTCACAGAATAATCATTCATTAACAGTATATTTAGGGAAAGTTCTGAAATAACAGATTTTGCTATAGCTCATGCTTTCTCTGTTTTGAGTATGGTTTCTTTCTCTTCTTCCTGGAACTTAGTTAAAAATTATATCCTTCTGGGGCGCCTGGGTAGCGCAGTCGTTAGGCGTCTGCCTTTGGGTCAGGGCGTGATCCCGGCATTTCCGGGATCGAGTCCCACATCAGGCTTCTCCTCTGGGAGCCTGCTTCTTCCTCTCCCGCTCCCCTGCTGTGTTCCCTCTCTTGCTGGCTGTCTCTCTGGCACATAAATAGGTGAAATCTTAAAAAAAAAAAAAATGATATCCTTCAATACTTCACTCCTGGCGACTCTTAGATGTGACCTTCTCAGAATGGGGTTGACCTCATGCATGACTTTCTGACTGTCAACTCCACTGGGGTCAGCCTCAGATGGAGAAGGGCCATTGTTGACATTACTGCTTCAACTCCCAGGCCAGGAAAGCCAGGACAATGGCGTAGGACATGGAAGGCTTGGTGGGCTGAGGCTCTTTGTTGGATGGGAGGAGAGAGGGAGCGAGGCATCCTTTTCCTCCTGCCTAGTGCTCTTAATTTGAGGGCTACATATGATCACAACAGTCCCATTGCCTTCAGGCTATACTTCTCATCAAAGATAACTGATATCTTTTCAAGCCTTAAGAAGGCCTTTTGGTGGGGGTGCAATCATGATAAGCCTCAAAATCCAAAGCAGTTTCCAAGGACAGTATGATGATATTCCTGATGTGCTCAAGGAATGTCCAGTGGGTGACTTAAAGTTCCAGGGCATCAAGCATGTAGCAGAGTGTCCACAAATCTAGCATTTTTCTGTGCAGCGAGGTCCTCCATTCTGGCCATTTCTGTTGCTGTTCATTCTGTTATGTAGATTCAGGTTTTCATCTTGTATCATTTTCCTTTTAATGTTTCTTATGGTAGGGGTTTGTGATAAATTCAGGCTTTGTTTGCCTGACAATGTTATTATGCCTTCATTTTTGAAGGATATTTTCACTTCATATAGGATTTTATATATTTTAATATATTTTAATATATTTTATATATTTTAAGTTAGCTGTTTTTCTTATCTTTCAGCACCTTAAAGCCAGTCCATCGTCTTATACCTTGCATTCTTTCTGATGAGAACTCAGTAATATTTATTTTTGTCTCTTCTGTAAATAAATCTTTTTTCTGTAGCTGATTTTAAGATGTTCTCTATATCACTAGCCTTTAGCAATTTGATTTTATGTACTTTGGTTTTGTATTTCTCCTGCTTGGAGGATTTTTTTTTTTTTTTGCTTTTGTTTTTGTTTTATTTTTTGGTTTTTTTTTTTTAAGATTTTATTTATTTATTTGAGAGAGAGAGTGAGAGAGAGCATGAGAGGGGAGAGGGTCAAAGGGAGAAGCAGACTCCTTGGTGAGCCAGGAGCCTGCTAATGGGACTTGATCCTGAACTGAAGGCAGTCGCTTAACCAACTGAGCCACCCAGACGCCCCTTTTTTTTAGTTTCTTAGATATATAAATTTATGTTTGTCTATTTGGAATATTTTTATCCATTATTTCCTCCCCTTCTTGTCTCCTCTCTGTGACTCCACTTACATGTTAGACTGCTTGATATTGTCCCACAGCTTACTGAGCCTCTAGAATAGCTTTTAAGCTTTTTTTTTTTTTTCCTCTCTTACATCAGTTTGGATGGTTTCCATTGCCTTGTTTTCAGATTCATAGTTCTTTTCTTCTGCAGTGTCTAATTGCTGTTAGGCAAATCCATTGTATTTTTCACTTCATATATTGTATTTTTCACCTCTATAAGTTCCATTTGGTTCTTTTTAGATTCTATTTTTCTCTTTATGTTCATTTTTCTTTTATGTCTTTGAATATATTTATAGTAGTTGTGATAAAGTCCTTATGTTTATCACATAATTATGAAATAATTTCATCATTTCTATCATGTTTGGGTTTGTTTCTGTTGACTGGGTTTGGATCACACTTTCCTTCTTCACTTCTTGATTGGATGATGAACATTGAAATAGTATATTGCTTACAGTCTGGGTTTTGATGTCCTGCTTTTAAAAATGTTGAGTTTTGTTCAGAGGGCATGAAATTACATGTTAATCAGTCCAAATTTTGGAGGCTTATTTTTAAGTTTTGTTAGGGTGGATCTAGCAGTGGTATCCAGGAGGAGTTTCTAGTCACATTAAGCTACTAAACACTTGAAATGTGTCTAGTGCAGTGGAGGAACTGAAGTTTTAATTTATTGTAATTAATTTAAAATGTGTGGCTACTGCACTGGACAATGCATGTCTAGAGTTACCTCTACTCTCATGCCAGTTTATCCTTACTCCTGAAGAGTGATCTTTCTCAAGTCTTTATACTGAATACACTGTGTTCAGTGAGGCATCTCTGGCTGATTAGAACTTGAATGTCTTGTATTCTCATGCATGCTCCAGCAGTTCGGTTTACAGCTGCTTAGTAGCTATTCCTGGCCCTGTAGCATCTCAGCGTACTCTCATACAGCTTAATACTCAGCTGAACACTCAAGTGGTCCCCTATGCAGATTTCTAGAACTTTCTTTCTGTGTATTCTGGTATTCTGCCCCACAAATTCTGGCTTCCTCAGCCTCTGTAACCAGCGTCTCTCTCTCTTTAGCACAACTTCTGCTTGGATTCACCCACCCTATGCAGCAGCCCATAATATGTCTCCAGGCAGAAAGCTGAAGCAATTCAGGGCTTATCTCATTTATTTCCCTTCTCTCAGGAATCACGGTACTGCACTACCTGTTTAATATCTGAAAAGTTTAGTACTTTTTATCCAGCTTTCTCGTTGTTTATGGCAGAAAGGCTAATGTGGTACCTGTTACTCCATCCTGTTCTCAAGCCAGTAGATTATGTTTTACTAACACCTCTGTCCTCAATCAAGTAGTAATGATTGCTGCTTTTGTCAAGGGCTGTGGCACATTTAAACATTGAAGATTTTTCAGTTCAACAAAATCACAAACTTTGTCTATTTATTCTTCATAAGAATAGCCATTAATATGGGGATTCTGTTATTTATGATTTCACAACAGTGATTCAATGTTTGTCACAAAATTGTGAGTTGAAATTTTAATTACTTAAACAGTGTAAATATTGAAGAAAGTTTATTTCTACTCTGAAGTAAAAAAGAGGGATGGATATAAATTCGGTATGTTTATTTTTTAATGAAATGGAATAAATAATCCACCCGTTTATCCACTATCTAAAGTCCACTATTTAAAAATTCACCTGTACCCTCTTCTATTGTCTTATCACAGCCCAGCAGCCAGTTCTTCCCCAGTCCTTACAACAGCACATTGAAGAAGACAGCATTGTTATCTCCATTTTACACGAGGAAACTGAGACACAGAGAGTGCAGCGACACTGAGAGGGTACGGAGCTAGGGCGTGCCCAAACTGGGATTTGTATGCAGGTTGTCCTGCTTCAGAGCCCATGGTCTGAACCACAAACTTTCAGAAGACCTAACAATGTGAATGGTACACATACGAGTATTTGGGGTGTAAATATTTATACATACACAGTCACTTTATTCCCATTTTCAGATAAAGAAACTGAGACTGAAAAACACTTAGGTGACCTTCTGGTGTCACAGCTAGTTAAGAGGTAGTTTGGCATGGAAATTGTTTGAGTCAAAGACCTATGTAGATGGTCATCACAGTGCTATTTTTTTTTTTTAATGAAAATGTGTAATATTGGAAATAACAGTAGTGGTATTCATTAAGTAAAGTGTGGTACAATGCCAAGTCATGCAGCCATCTTTTTTTTTTTTTTATGTTGAAGAATATTGTCAGGGAAAAAAAGCAGCATCTAAAAGGATATTTGTTTTAAACATATAAACATTTATATGAAGACCCACTTGCTTGCTCTTGGTTTATCTCTACGCATTGACACAAACATACAGTTACTATTGATGAACATACTGAGACTTAGGGTGGTGGTGTTCAAAGGAAATGTAAGGAAAAACTCTTATTTTATGGTAATTCCTACTGTAAAATAGGCTTTGTTACAAAATGATTTAAGTCCACAGATTCCTATGTTTTTCCACCTAACTACTTTCATTTTATCTATTCCAAATATTTACAAAACTAGATTTCCTTTCATACATGATTTATGTTCTGTTTAATTTTCCTGGAGGCCGTTAGGAGGGGTCTGGTAACAATTAGTTTAAAAAAAAAAAAAAAGACAAAAAGGAAATTCTTTTCTAGGAAAAATTATAATCTCCATGTTTCTCAACTCTGAAATTTTTAATCTATTTTCATATGTTAAAATAATTAACATATTCGCACTGGGTTTTTTATTTGCCTAAATGGCTATTGTAAGAAAGAAACTGATTTGGCAGAGTGATGGTGACTAAAGAGAAATTATGTGAAGACAGAACAAAAGAAGAAACAGCTCTCTGCCCTCAGTTGTCTTTGATGCAGAAGCTAGAGGTTTACACCAGCTGCAAGACTGCAACAGTAGAACAGAGGTAAATAAAGCAGACGTGGGCAGCTGCAGGCGATGTGAGGTGACTGATCCTCTCATACCAAAACCAAACAGGCTGCAGACCCACCTTTCAGCAGCGGTTTGCCACCTGTGGTGGGTTACTAGCGGAAGTTCAGCCCTGTCCCGTAGCTTTCATTCTGCTCAAGATCTTCCATGAAGACACAGCAGGTCATAGAAGGTATTGAAGGGTATGGAGATATGAAAAGTTTTTTTTCCGAAGTCCACTATTTCCAGTATCATATTGACAGGGATTTCCTTTGTGATACATGGTCACTTCACCTGAGAATTCTACAGGATGCATGAAAGCCTCACCACAATCACCCTCCTCACTCTTAAGAGCTGCCCCTAAACTCAGTTACTGTTATTAAATTATTCATGGAGAATTGGTGTGTTGTAGAAATTACATGAATATTTATAAATATTCTTTCCAAAACATGTTTGCTTTGAGGAAGTTTCATTAGATGGGCCCTTTGTGCCTAAAACTAATTCTATGATACTATACCCCCCAAAAAAACTTTTTTCCTTTAAATAGAAACCATTATTTCAAATGTGATTTTAATTATCAGTGCTTACCTTCTTAAAGGACTATTACGACTTGAAATTCACTTTAGAAACAGAAAGGTGGCATCATACATTTAGATACCCAGATGTTGCTTTTAAGAGTCATTTTTTAAAATGTTTAAATTAAAACACGTAACTTGGAAGAACTTTTTGTCAGTGTTGTCAGATACTAGTTACATTAACATTCAATTTTTTTCATATTATAAATGATATGTATGTTAAGGAAAAATTTAAAAATACAGGTAAGCAAAAAGAACATTTAGAAATACTACCCATTCAAAAGTAATTGTTAAGACAAGAGTAAGAAAGAATCAATAAAGATAAAAGATACAATGACTATATTTCATCTGTTTTTAAGATGCACATCTTTTCAAATTTTAACATCTCTGAAATGAGGATATGTGGAGTTTGCCCTTTTTTAGTAGTACATGTAACGGTGATGCTTCATTTTTAAAAAATATTTGACGGAGAGAGAGAGCGCGCGTGCACAAGCAGGGGGGAGCGGGAGAGGGAGAAGCAGGCTCCCTGCTGGGCAGGAAGGCCAATGCGATGCAGGCTTAATCCCAGGACCCTGAGATCATGACCTGAGCTGAAGGCAGACATTTAGCCGACTAAGCCACTCAGGTGCCCCTACAGTGATGCTTCTTAAATCTTAAAGTCGATGTTTCCATTGTATTCAACGAAATACAGTAATTTGGGCTATAGATCCTTAGGGGTAGAATAGCAATTTTGAGGGACAGAACTATACTGCACAAATAGCTTGTACTGATTTAAGCATTTCCAACAGCAGAGTGCCTCTCTGCCACTGGTGCTAGGGTATGCTGAACTGATAACATCCCTGTCCTCCTCACCGCCACACCCACCACTCCAGAGGAGAAAGGGGCACAGATGGGATCTGGCGCTATAGGGGCTGGTAGTAGCATCCATGCTTTAATTCTCACATAACATTAGACTGGTAGGAGCAGCTTTCTGAGGCCATCTCCCCTTCACTTCATCTCCAGTACAATCACTGATGATTAGCTTTGAACCAGAAAATAGCTGCGAATCTTAGGACATCTTTTATAGAGTGACTTATGCTCTTGTGTAGTATTTGATGTCAAGTAGTTTGTTTTACTTCTTGGGTAATTGTAAATATTTTTATTTTGTGGTCCTTCACATCTTATTACAGTATATGACAGCAGAGCTGTTTAATTCAAATAACAATGGTATATTATCAGATAGCTTTTTTTTTTAAGATTTTATTTATTTGAGAGATTGAGCATAAGCAGGGAAGAGGGGCAGAGGGAGGAGAAGCAGGCTCCCCCCTGAGCAGAGAGCCCAATGCGGGGTTCAGTCCCAGGACCCAGAGATCATGACCTAAGCTGAAGGCACATGCTTAACTGATTGAGCCACCCAGGCATCCCACAGGACAGGTTTAAAAAAGCTATCTGAGGGGAGCCTGGGTGGCTTGGTCGGTTAAACATCTGCCTTCAGCTCAGGTCATGATCCCAGGGGCCTGGGATCAAGCCCCACCTCCAGTTCCCTACTCAGTGGGAAACCTGCTTCTCCCTCTCCTTCTGCCACTCCCGCTACTTGTGCTCTCTCCCTCTCTCTGTCAAATAAATAAATAAGGGGCACCTGGGTGGCTCAGTCGTTAAGGTCTGCCTTCGGCTCAGGGCATGATCCCAGCGTTCTGGGATCGAGCCCCACATCAGGCCTGCTTCTTCCTCTCGCACTCCCCCTGCTTGTGTTCCCTCTCTTGCTGGCTGTCTCTCTGTCAAATAAATAAATAAAACCTTAAAAAATAAACAAATAAATAAAATATTAATAATAAATTAAAAAACTTGGCCTGTGCATTCTATATATTATTTAAATGCAAAGCAAGTATCAGGTGTATGTATTTATTAGCTATTTTACTTTCATGAAATGTATAGTTTGGGTTTTCTTCTAACTAGAAATTTAATAATTTCTTCCATTTATATATACATGCAGGAAATACTAAAGAATGAAAAAAATAGAGAAGAAATTAAAATTAAAAATCAAGATCTTTATGAAAAAGAAAAACTCCTCAGGAAAGGGAGCAATGAAGAACTCTTGGCTTCACCAGTTCAAACTCAGATCAAAGGGCATGCCTCTGCTCCATACTTTGGAAAGGAAGAACCCACCGTGGCTCCCACCAGCACTGGTAAAACCTTTCAGCCAGGATCCTGGATGCCACAAGGCGGCAAGAACCCCAACCAATGAATGCACTGTGGTAGTATTTCATTTGTAGGTAACTTTTTTAACAATAAAAGAAGTAAAAAATTACTGTTATTTTCTGACTGTACAGTAAAGTTCTCTGTTCCATTAAGCTTAAGAATTCATTTTTAGTATGATAAGAAATTTGAGGCTATGAACTATAGAAACTTTTTTTTTTTTTTTTTTTTAGATTTTTAAGTAATCTAGGGGTGCCTGGGTGGCTTAGTTGGTTAAGCATCTGCCTTTGGCTCAGGTCATGATATCAGAGTCCCGGAATTGAGCCCCATGTCGGGCCTCTGCTAGGCAGGGAGTCAGCTTCTCCCTTTCCCTCTGCCCCTCCTTCTGCTCCTTCTCTTTTGCTCGCTCACTCTCTCTCTCAAATAAGTAAATAAAATCTTAAATAAAAAAAATTTAAGTAATCTCTACACCCAACGTGGGGCTCAAATTTACAACCCCAAGATCAAGAGTTGCATGCTCTACCAACTGAGCCAGCCAGGCACCCCAAAATCCAACTTCTTTTAGGTTTAACTCCTTCATTTGCTTTAGTCATCATTCTGTTTATAAATTTGCTTAGGCTTTCCCTCTTAGGATTGCTCCTTTGTGAAGTATCCTGTAGTTGTAAATGCTTAGTACATTTGGATCCTTATGATCATTTAGGAACCCCAATGTATACCATGATAGAAGGTAAGGGTAATTAGTGAGCTCTCCTAAAGTACCCAATAAAAAAAGAAAAAATGAGAAGACTGCTATTTCTGGAGAGGCAGTCTGTAAGAGTCTAAAGGATTAATCAAAAACATGAACTTGGATAAAACATGTGCAGGCCAAGAAAATGTAGTTGATAAATGAAAAAAAGCCATGAAGACCTGGAGTTTGACGAGAGGAATTAGAACCAAAAGACATAGACAATCCATCACCAAAGTCTGAAAGGACAGTAAACACAGAAATGGTATAATAACTGGAGTTCCATAAGATTAAAAATTATTTTGGGAGGGACACCTGGGTGGCTCAGTCAGTTAAGCGTTCGACTCCTGATTTTGGCTCAAGCATCCAACTCCTGATTTTGGCTCAGATCATGATCTATCTCAGTCAGGGTTGGGAAAGCAGAGCCTGCTTGGGATTCTCTCTCTCCCTGTCTCTCTGTCTCCCCCCCAGCCCCCAAAAAAGAAAAGAATGAAAAAAAATTACTTTGAGAAAATGAAAAATTAAAGAGAGTTCTCAGTGATTGCATTAACAGTGGGGATTCCAGTAGCTTGTATATTGAAGAAAAATATAGACGGGTGATGTTAAAACACTCATTATACAAAAGTATTTTTGAAGGGTCATACTTTTCCTGAAGTGCACAACTAAGTTTTTGTTGCTAATATAGACTTCTCACAGTGTATGGCATTAATATAGCTGCTCAATAGTTACTGAATAAGTGATTCAAATTTTAATGCTCTATAGGAAATCCTTAGTTATGTGTTTTAACAGTGAATTCCTAAAAACATTTTACTTGATAGAAGGTAAAAATTTTAATTGCTTAAGAAATAAATTACAGAAAAATACAACTTTATAAAATGTAATATTAAAACAAATAATCAGGTGTAATTACCGTAACATACTTATTGAATGACAGAAAAGCCCTTTGGTGAAAATACTACCATTCCAGCAACCTGTTAATATGAGGTTAACCATGCTATCATTATAAAGTAATATTACATTTTGCCATAAAGGCGAAAAAGGAACTAGCTACCAGGCAGTATAAAGAGGTACAAATGACTGTAAATTAAGATGTTCTTGAGTCCTGGGTTATAAGAAAAACTGCAAATGTTCTAACATGATAGAATATTTCTACTTCCAAATTCCTATTAGCTTATTAGATGTATTCTATACATATCTTTTTATAAATGTTTGCCTTACAGTCTGTAAATATCTTAACATATGACAGAATTTACATTCTTTTTTTTATGTTTTCTTTTTAAAATACCTGTTTTATTAACTATAAAGAACAAACTGCTGATTACCAGAGGGGAAGTGGGTGGGAGGATGGGTGAAATAGGTGATGGGGATTAAGAAGGGCACTTGTGATGAACACTGGGTGATGTATGGAAGTGCTCAATCACTGAAGTGTACACCTGAAACTAATGTTACCCTGTATGTTAACTAACTGGAATTTAAATAAAAACCTTAAAAAAAATACTAAATAGATGAGGCATAAAAAAATAAAGTAAAATAAATTAAAATACCTTTTTTACGTAAGCAGGAAAAGAAAATCTTAACCAAAAGTCCTTGTGGGAAAATACCTGAACTAAGATTATGATACTGGCCCACCATTATTAGTAGAGCATGCACTTTTTTAAAAAAAAAGATTTTATTTTTAAATAATCTCTACATCCAATGTGGGGCTCAGACTTACAACCCCAAGATCAAGAGTCGCACACTCTACTGACTGAACTAGCCAGACACCCCCAGAGCATGCAGTTTTAAAGTGATTTCAAGAAGTAGAAATGACATTTATAGTAATCCATCGCACTCCTTTCCTCAAGACTGACATTTTTTGGATGACTGGTGGCACTGTTAGGTGGTATCAAAACAAAGTTAAATGTCCTACATAAAAATTGAACTATAACTTTGGCCTAATTCAAATTACCTTTCTAAGCAATCCTTTTTATATTTGGCTTTTATGCCAGACACAGCAAAGCACAATTAAAGTATTAAATATTATTTTGTCCACCATATGTCATATTTTAAATAGTTATATTGTGGACATTTACAGGTTTTTTTTTTTTTTTAGTGACAATGTCTTAAATAAATAAATGAAAATGTCTTTATTTCTTCCAGACTTCAGACCTATGCAAAATTTTTTTATTCCAAAAGGAAAAATGTTCATTTCAGAGTAAAGTGTCGTATATATCTTATGTACTTTCTCAGAGGTAAATTGTTCTTGATTTCCCTCCCATGCCTGTGCTATACATGCATGTAGCAGATTTCTGACTGCTCAAGTACAGAAAATGTGTTGGCTGTTGGGTTTAATCATACAAATCTAGCCTATTAGCTATGCCTTGGATATGTGAAGTTGAAAATCAACAAAAATGGAGGAAAAAAAATTTCCCATTATCTGATATTCTTTTCCATTTCTACTTTTACTAACTGATTTCTGGCTGTCACTTATTTCTTAATCAGCCTTGAATCAATACCATCATATTTTTTAATGCTATCTCATTAACCATTCTATTTAAAATGTAACCTGATCTCACCAAACAAAAAATAAAACACAAAAACAAAAATAAAATAAAATGTAACCTGAATTTATATAGAACAGGCTTGCTCAAACTGTGTGTGTGTGTTCCTTGGGGAAAAAAACAGAAGCGAGAAGAGTCTATAATAGTCAAATTAAGTTAAAAGACTCCAAGAAATCCACATAGGAATCAGTCTTAAGTTCTATTTTATATTTTCCAAACCTGTGGTATTTGAACATGGAATCTATTTTAATATGTTTGAGAAATAAACACATATATATGTATGTATATACTTCAGATATGAAGTAAATCAGAGTGATGCTATAACCAATTGCAAACATAAAAACAATCATGAATAGGAATGAGACTTCCTCTAATGTAACACCAGATGAGGTGTAGTGCCCTCTGCCCCCTTCCTTTACATTCTGTATAAAGAGAGAAGGAATGGGTCAGGAGCTGCTAATTATAATTTATCTCAACATTGGTTTTCCAGCTCACAGCATGGTAAGCTTACTATAATTTCAAGAAATAAAAGTAAAAAAATGCTATACTATCAAGTGTATCCCATACAGTAATACCAGGCTGAAGTTTACCACATGCATAGTATGATAGTATCAATCAAATTCTGACACACAAACTTTTTTTTTTCTTTTTGGGTAAAATGTCTGTTACAGGCAACCTGTGTTTTTCCCAAAACCAGCCATAAAAAGGTAACTGATTTTATTAGTTCTCAAAACTTCAGAAACAACATAAAAGGCAATTTTTTAAAAGTATTATAGCTAGTAGTAAATGGGATTCTTTCATCAATAGTACTATTTGTTGCAGTGAGAAAAGATTGATTTTTTTGAAGAATCCCAACCCACACAATACTCTATTTTACATCCCCCCACTTCCCCCACATACACATAAACATATAGACATACATATTATAAAGACTATTGATCTCACATATATAAAAAGGCTCCATAAGTGCTGGAAAAAGCTAAAGCTGAAGAAAGAACAAATGGCATTATGTCAAATACAAAACTGGCATGTGTTCGACTTTAAAAGAAATTACAGAAAAACAGATTTCAATTAAATAACTATCTTTATATTGTAACAGGAGAACACGGCTTTATTAGATAACTGAAAATTATGGTGAATATATCTTTTGCTTCAATATTTGACTCTAAAATGTGGCCGTACGTTATGGGATCGAGCCCCACATCAGGCTCTTCTGCTATGAGCCTGCTTCTTCCTCTCCCACTCCCCCTGCTTGTGTTCCCTCTCTCGCTGGCTGTCTCTATCTCTGTCGAATAAATAAATAAAATCTTTTAAAACAATAAATAAATAAAAATAAAATGTGGCCGTAAGCAAGGCTTATGTATATAAATTATTTTCATGAACAGCTTGATTGGAGAAACCCAAACACATTTTACATTTACCTTAACCTCATTTTTCTTAAACTGCACTCTGCAGACCCAGGAGGGCCAGCAGATCTATAGAAGATAGGTTTTAATTTCAATGGTAATTTCAACTATTAAAAGTTCAGTGACAATAAAAAGATCACTAGATCTCCTAGCTCGCTTAAGTAAAGGAACGGAACACTGAATTATCTCAGTGCCTAGAGCTGCAGTATGTTCATTCCACTGGCACCAAGTAGGAACTGACAACCTAAAGTCAAAGTACTAAGTAGTGTTCAAACCAGTCCATAAACATTCTCAGAGGAGTCCTTAGGTTTTCATAGTTGAGAAACACCGCCCTTAATTTCTTTAAGTAGGCTTTCAGCTAGAAATGAAATTCAAAACCCTTTGAAAACTCTAACTTCTATAATGTATCTAACTTTCATTACTTTATTATTAACCCCCCTTTAAAAAAACAAAAACCAAAAAACCCAGGACCTCTTTATAAAAAAGTATCAAATTTATTTCAATATCTAGTTCCATTTTTAAATTAAAGCTGGTGGACAATTTTTTGTAATTTAAAATTCATTATCAGAGGTGAGGAAAACGTTAATAAGCTATTATATACTGACAGCGAATAAAATTATTAGACTACGCATTTATAAAAGCCATGTTTAATAGTAAAAAGTTCCAGTTATACTGCTTAGCTGAAGGAAATATCCTTTACCTCTTTATTTCTAATTTTAACATTCTCATTTTGACATAATTTGCCTTTTTCACTCAATTACTAGTATGATGAACAAAATTTTTCCAAATGTTAAACCTTTACTACCACTTATGAAATAGGACTTAACTATTACTTTTTAAGAATTCCTTAAGAGAAGTCTGAAATTTTAATTTTCACCATGAACCTGTTTGATCAGAAAGTACAGAACACCACTACTAGATAAATTAAAATGAAGAATGGAATAAAAACACAAAAGTGGCATCTATATAATGAGCAAATTATGTGATAAGACATTTTAACTACTTCACATTTCTACACAGCACAATAAAGAATAAACTGGTTCCAAGGTACCACAGGGTTTTATCATAGTGTTACTCTACTCAACAAGACATCTCTAAGAAAATGGCAGGTTCATAAGTACAAAAACTGTTCTGTCTGGTAGGTGGTACTCTACATAGCCAATGAGAGAATTCTTTATAAAATGAGATTTTTAAAAATGCAGAATATCTGATAATTATCTCAAAAGCTAAAATGAGAAAAATGCAAAATACGGTCATTGGTTAATATGTGGCTTTGAGAAAGCCAGAAATGATTCTGTTCCAAGAAATAAGCAATAAGGATAAAAGGTGTAAATAATATACTATACTAGCCTCTTTAAGCCAAAGCACACTTTTCACCTCAGGACAATTCTCAATTCCCTTCGTCCGAAACAGGACCCCATTCTAAGCCATTACTTGAATACAGTTCATAATGTATAGTCATTTTTCTCCACAGGATGTTTTCATTTCAGAACATAAGCTGCAAAATGGCAAATGACTAAGCCAATTATAAAGAATTTATAGCATAATAAATGCCAATTTACAGTAACTGTCAACAGACTTCTATACCAAAACCTAAAAGTTGCTGCAGTAGAGGTCACAACTAACATGATTCTTACAGGTGCTCCGACTTCATTTACAACAAATTACTGCCATAAAAACCAGAAAAGAAACCTTAGTGGGTCCTTTCAACACTGCATAATTTTCCAAATGATGTTCCTCTGGGTCTAGAGCCGTTTATTCATTCCTTCAGTCCTTTTTTAGTCGTTTAGCTTTTGCAATATTTTCTTGGCGTTTTTGTTTCTTCTTTTGCTCCTTTTCCCTGGCCTCAATCATCTTGGCCAATTTCCAAGACAGTACTGCGCTTGCTAGAAACAATGGAGTAAGGGCCAGGATAACTGTTGTAAGGAAGCCATATGGGTCCTTTGCAGCCCATTCCACAACATACTCGGCCCAAGCCTTTATATCAAACATCTTTGTAGCCGTCTTTGGAAAAGAGAAGAGAGGGACAACAGGAGAAAAGACTATATGGTTAATCAAATTTTGAAAACGTTGTATCATACAGTTAACTCAGAATTGTTATCACTCATTAGCTTTTTGTCTTTAAAAAGCATCAATTAGTACTATTTTAATACAGCCTATTACCTCCAGTTAAGAAGACATAAATTAGGATAACACTTAAAAAGATGTAGAAGTATAGAACATAAAAGTAAAAACCTTGTGGAATCTGTCATAGGGACTATGCATTCTTGGTAACGAAGACAAATTTTATTTAGCAGCAGACTTCTATAAGAATCTTGAGTCTTAAGCACTCATTCCAGGAAACAGCGGAATCCTGTTATTTTCTGACACAGCCTTGGTATCAAGTACTAATTAACAAAAGTATGATTCATCAAGTTTGGTGTTTGAAAAGGACAAGCCACAGAGCACATGAAATGCTTAGAGAAAGGAAGGTAGTGGAGGGCTGTTTCCAGGAATGAAAAGGAGAGGGTATGGGAGGCACAAAAATATCCACATTCATATACAAAGAGATATAAGCAAAAGAGTGACGTTATTTTATGCCCTCTTTCAGCTCTGAAGACTCCTACTTGAGAACATAATTTAATAAATGAGAAAATTATCCATAACGGGTGTCCTGCATTTTGTTCCACTTTGAGTTGGTATCGGAGGGCAATGTGGTAAATAAGGACGGTGTGGATTTGAGTGATATTTTCTATTTTGCCCCAGAAGCTTTTCAACCTTTTGTGTCAACCTCTATTCAAAGGTGAAAATTAATAATACTTGGGTAGGAATGGGTGTAGATACATCCACAATTTCAGCTGGGATTTAAAAAGTCATCTACCTTATGCTTGAGTACTTCTTTCCAACTTTGTCCTGGGATTATTAGTGAGCCAATTACAATTTCAGATGACCCTTAGCTTGTCTTGTCTTCTTCTTTAGCTCTACCATACACTTGGGAGAGAAGGTTTAAATTCTATATACCGGGTGGGTTGAAAAGAACAGATAAAAGAAAGAAAGTTTAAGTCACAACTTTCAGGATAACTTTAAAACACTTTCAAATGGACTATTTCGAAATCATGTATATACAACCTATAAATGACGTTTAAAATTGCCTGGCACATTATAGGCATTTAATATCTATTTCTTCCTAATTTGAAGAAAGAAATCATTACTACAATTTCAAATGCCCTCTAAGAAAATCCTACTGGAGTAATTATAAGTATTTTACTAAATGACTTCAAAAAATTGCGAAGCTCACCGACATATAAAAAGACAAATTAGTTCACTGATAAGTTACAGCATATCCATTCCTAGGTTTTGAATTTTTTATACTAAAAATGTCATTAATTTATAGGGTTAGGCACATAATTACAAATCAAACTATATTGTATTGTATTGTATATTGGTCTCATTATACAATTTGTGTTCTTTACAGAAAACCAAAACAAAATTTAAATCACCCACAATCCCATTACCTCAAGAAAACTACGACTGGCTTTAATATCCTTCCACCGGTCTTTTCATATTTTCAACAGAAAACACTAAAGTGCCTCCAGGATATTGTTAAATAGTCTAGTCTCTGCCCCTGCCCTTGAATTCTTAGGCCCACACAGAGAGCCCATCTGTTCCTTCAGCTTCTCCAATACGGTAATGAATTAACTAAGGCAAAATTCAGTTATAAGCGAAAAAAACTTTGCAAAAAAGTAATGTGGAAGTGAAGCACCTGGTTTGTGGCTAAGTTTTAGCCATTAACACAAAGAAGTTATCGTCCTCAGGCCACAGAGTGGTCCGCATACTTCAATTTCGGACCAAAACGCACGTGCCTAGGCACTTGGAGGAATCAATATTACTCTTCTTCTTTCCGTAAGGGGTCGACCGGGCTTGATCTCCAAACCAGACCTGCGCGGCTCCTGAAGCCGCAGCCGATGGTACTTCACCGCCAGTACCACGTCCCGTCCATCCCTGTTTTCGCCCTTACTCATTCTTGTTCTCCTATCCCATCCGGCCGCCCGCCCCAGGGGGCCACGTTCAGGCGCCCCTCGGCCTCGGCGGGCAAGAGCCCGGCGGGGCTCGGAGAACGGGAGGTTCCGGGAATCCCGGCTTGGTCCCGCCACAGCTCGGTCCGCTGGCGCCGTGGCCGCCTCCTCTGGGCACGCGGACAAAACCACCCCAGCGGCCGCCACCAGCCCACCCTACATCACGGTCGCGACCGTGGGCTCAGACCCCTACTCCCAACTCACCTCCAGGCCGGAAGCAGGAAGGCGGAAGCCGCGGCTTTCGCGTCCCGCCCACAGGCCAGCCCCGGCCCCGAGTGGGCCTGAGGAAGTCGAGGGGCCAGTTTCCGGCTGCGCCATTGCTGTTTCGGTCCCGGGACCTCGACTTCCAGGACTCGCGGGGGCGGGGATGGCGGGGGAGGGCGGCGCCCGGCTTCCCGGGGAACTGCAGGTGAGGCCGCGCCGGGTGAGAGGCGGCACCCCAGCTGGCCTCTGGCGGGGAGCCCGAGACCCGCGCCTCCTGACGGGATGAAGGGGAGAGCGTGGAGGCGCGGGTGGACTCAGGCCTCCAGGAGCCGGTCCGGAACCCTGCAGGCTCTGCCTTTGCCCCCGATGTCAGCCAGGAGACAGGCCCCCCTGCCCTGCTGGAGCCAGACCGTTGATGGAGGGCCCCGATGGGTGAGGTCTGTAGCGCCATGGAAACAGACTAAAGAGCGGCGGCAAGAAAGGAGTTGGTCTCCACAAACCGCCCAAAGTCAAGGTGAGGGTCACACAGCGACTGTTGAAGGATTCTGGCGAGTTCCTCCTCCGGTTCACACCCCACCCCTTGCCCCTGTCATCTTCTGGTTGGACAATGGTTAAAGCCTCACGTACTGGAAACAATGAAGCAGCTGGACCATGGTGGATCCACTGAACCTTATTACTAAGGGAAAACGCAGCCATGCTGTGTGAAGAGGGGATTTTTGTTGTTTGTTTTTAGTTTGAGAACCTAACTCATTTCACACACAACCCCACACAAAATGAACCATACTTGCCCAGAGTAAACTCGGTAAATAAACTGCCTGGGCATAGCGTTCCCACAGAGATACTTGTTCTTTCAATACACAAAGGGATGCAAAAGTCAACAAGCAGAAAGAATGAGTTTAATATTGTCTTCTAATCTACAGGAACTGAGAGATTAACTCTGATTTGGTTGGTGACCAAATTTTGTGATTGCTTGCACTGAACTGCTCTGTTTGACTACCGCTGCGAATGTTGCAAGACCTCTTCACTTTTGTGTGCCAAATAAAGCAGGTTTTTATTCTTGAGAGACTATAGAATGTTCTCTTTGAGGAGCAAGCTGTGACATGCATAACTAGATGTAAGAACAGTAACTATTATTTACTAGGGAACAGGCTTTTGGCAAATAATCTAGTGATCTCAAATACTGTTCGCTGGGCATATGTTAATGTTTGTATGTTGTATTAGCAGCAGTTGTTTTCTTACTCATTCTTGTTTGAAAACTTGGATGATGGTTTCAAAGCTTGTGCTGCTTGGACCTAGCCTGTACCTGTAGTAGCCAGAAAAAGCAGACTCAGTCACTGGATTGTGTATACCGAAAACTTTACTTGCTAGAGTTAACTATGTGATCTCTAAAAATCAAATGGTAATTCCAGGAGGGGGTCTGAATGTATTTTAACATCCTTCACTCTAGAGGCCAAGGTGTGTCTGATTTGTTTTAATCTTGGTATACAGTATACCCAATTACTGCCTTCCCAGTAGTTTACTCTGCCGCTTCCCTTGTTAAATGCATTGGAGTCTTGGGCTGCGAGAAAAGGTGCATAAGAAAGAAGGCTCTGGGGGCGCCTGGGTGGCACAGCGGTTAAGCGTCTGCCTTCGGCTCAGGGCATGATCCCGGCGTTATGTGATCGAGCCCCACATCAGGCTCCTCTGCTATGAGCCTGCTTCTTCCTCTCCCACTCCCCCTGCTTGTGTTCCCTCTCTCGCTGGCTGTCTCTAACTCTGTCAAATGAATAAATAAATAAATAAAATCTTAAAAAAAAGGAAAAAGAAGGCGGCTCTGTAGCTTTTGGCTGTAGTCTAGACCCTGCCTTCACAGCCTAATACTACTGACGTAGTTTTCAGTTCCAGCACAGGATGCAGGTGCAGGGATAGCATAGGGGTTGCCACAGCTGAGCCCCTTAATACAACCTGCATTGCCTTCAAGAAAGATGGTGTCAAGATTGGTTCGAATACTGTGCACTATTTTCTGTAGTGAGGAGTCTTAGATTGTGAGTTGAGTTTCACAGGTCTTGTCTCTGCCAATCCGTATACACTGTAAGTCACTCTGAGCCTAATTTCTCTTCTTTCTGTGGAACGTACACTAGGTCATCTCTGGTGTTCCTTCAGCTCCAAAATTATGTCGGTTGGACTGGGCTTGGCCATTTTTCTAACTTATGCTTTATTAGTGGCAACAGAACAAGGAATTTAGTGGAAACAGCCAATTTTCTTAAGGTCATTCTTTAGTTGAAAAGATCCTTAATTGGATTTTTATTCTTTCACAAATGTCTTTAAGAATGCCAACTTAGAATAACAAGGAAATAAGCTCTGCTTGTATTTATTTTTAAGAAATCTTATTCATGTAACTTTAACCAAATTAACAAAACCTTACACTATTGAGGGTTTGTCTTTGCATAATTCCTGTGTAGTGTATCGCACCTCCCGCCCCATTCTACTAGTTACCTTGAAAAAAGAACATTACAAAATTTTAACCATTTTTTGTTTTTTTCTTAAGAAGGTAAGTCCTACTGTGTCACTTGTTTAAAAAGTCTTTTCTCTTGATGTACAAAGTTGCTTTTCCCATTGACTCATGTCAAAATTGTGAATGAAAAAAAAAACATCGTGAGTGAGTAAAACCTGAATAAGATTCTATTATAAAAACCTAGACTTGACTAAAGATCTTGAGAACTTTTCTACCTGCTCAACATTTTGTGTTTATTTCTTTCTCTGCAATAACACTTCACATATTTGACTTAACTTGATGAAATTGATTTCTTCCCTCAATTTTGTTGTTAGTTTTTTCTTTTCATTGAAACATAATGAAAATATTTCTCTTTCTTAAGATTTCATTTATTTATTTATTTGAGAAAGAGAGGGAGCATGCGTGCCCCCACAGGGGTGGGAGGAGGGTCTGAGGGAGAGGGTAAGCATCTTCCCCGCTGAGCAAGGAGACAGACATGGGGCTCTATCTCAGGAACCCAAGATCACGACCTGAGCTGAAATCAGACAGTAAACTTACTGAGCCACCCAGGCGCCCTAGAAATACATTTCTTAAAAGGCACAATTACTGATTTAAAAAGTAATAATCAGGTCTTAGCAGTATTTGCAAGATCATACTGAAGAATAATTATTTCTTCTTTTTTTAAAGATGTTATTTATTTATTTGAGAGAGCGAGAGAGCACAAGCAGGGGGAACAGCAGAGGGAGAAACAGGCTCCCCACTGAGCAGGAAGCCTGATGTGGGGCTCGATCCGGGGACCCTGGGATCATGACCTGAGCCAAAGGCAGACGTTTAACTGGCTGAGCCACCCAGGCCCCCCAAGAATAATAATTTCTTAAAAGTTATTTATTGAGTACGACTATGTACCAGGTGCTGGGCTAGATGCGTCAGATCTATTATTACTAATCCTGAGACTAAACAACCCCAAATGATAATGTTCTTATACCCATTTTACAGATAAGGAATCAAAGACTTGAAAAGTAGAGCAGGATTCTAAACACATCTGGCCAAAATCCCTGCTCTTCCTTAATATCCAAAGACTTGTCAAAAAATGCTGATTTCATAAAATGAAAGTATATTTTTTGATTCTGTAATTCTTAATTAACTGATAATCACAAGCAAAATATTTCCATACTTTAGTATTTCTTATTGCCCAGGTGGTGGCAGCATGTCTCAAAGAGCTAGTATGGTGCAAAAGGTTCTCCCCAGTTTTGTCAGTTAATTTGCCTCTGCATCTCACATATGTGATTTCTGTCAACTAACTTCTCTGTTGGGCTTTCACTGCTGTTAAACCAAACCATCAGTAATTAACTGTGTCTCCCACCCTCCCATCAGCCTCATCTTCTGAATGGGTCCTACTCTACCAGTTTGCTTTCAGCCTCTTTTACTTAGAAAGCATCACAAAATTACTATTTTTTAGATTATTCATGTAGACCTATCCAGTAACACAAAGAATTGTTTTCAAATATTGTTATATTTCACACATTGTTATAATTTGGAAGAAACATATACTAAAAACAATGAACTAATATAAAATTCTTGTTTAAATTAGAAGGCATACTTCTTAAACTTATGGGATACACCAATTGAGGTAATGAGAAGCTTTTAAAAGATAGAATTAATCTTCAAATTAAGAACAAGAACACTCAGGAGGGAGCAGTGCAAGGTTATAAATTCAAAAGGAATGCATATATAGTAGAATAACTAGCACACCTATTTCAACCAAATATTGCTTGGATTATTATTCTCATCTTTGCAGGGCAGATGCTACCTCATCACAGAAACCCTCTCTACCCCTTATCACTTAAATTTTTTTTCCATAGTACTCCAACCTGACGAGTTGTTTCCCAGTTTGTTGTCTGTTTTTCCTGCTATTAAGGCAAGCTATATGTGATTAGTTACCTCAGTACCTAAGAATATTGTTTTGAATAATTGATTCCAAGATATAGCATTGCTACTTACAAAAATAAAACTGTTAGTTTTATTTTAATTTGTAGTTTGAACAAATCCTGAAGTAACCTAAATCCTGGGAAGTTGTGAAGTTTGTATTAGAGTACCAAACAGTTGTAGTATGTTTTCAGGGTAGTAATGGATGCCCCAATAAGTAGGTAAGGTGTTTAGAGAAAGGTAAAGTAATTGTGATTATCTTGTTAATGAAAGAACACTAGTTGCTTAGTAATTTCCAAGTACGTAACAAGGAACTTAGACTTTTGGTGCTAAAATTTACGATAAGAACAAACTGGAGTAGATATCTATATAGAGATTTTTGAAAATAGGGCAAAGTGTATATGCAGACTAGATGCTCTCTCTAGATATTTTTCCGGCTTCATTATTCCCAATGCAGATTGCAGGAGAAATACTTACATTGAACAGCGGATGTGTCTCTCGTTGATTATTCCTTGCCGCCCATGGCTTCTTGCATACGTTTAGAAACAGTCAGTGCATTTGATTACATATTGCTGCTCTGGGTAATTTACAGAATTTTTTCACAAAATACTGAAAATTAGGTATTTCTGCTTTTTTAACGCTGAAACTGTTTACAATTCTTTGTCTTCGGAATACATGAACATGCAGCAAACTAGTTCCCTGGAGGTAGAGGGCATCATTTTGCAAGGGTAGAATTTCCAGTAAATCCTTGGGAAGCCTGGGGTTGCAGTCAGTGCTGTTGAAGTTGTGAGATACTGAACTTCCCTGCTGAATCTGGAGGTTTAAATTTTAGGCCTGCCCCTATAATGAAATTGTATTAACCATGTCAAGTTAGTTTTGATTTCTGTACTGGGGTCTCCTAATTAAATAAGAATTGCTATCCCAATTGGGAAAACTAATCCATGTGTAAGAATCCTTCAGTGTAAAAATGATGTGTATTGCAAAAGCACCCCATAGCAATATCAATTTCACTGGGTAGAATTTTAATTTGATATCTTCACCTAAACAAGCTACTCAAAGTAACCATATAAAACATTTTAACCATATTTGTTCAGTGATATTGACAGGGACATTGTTTTCCATATCATAGAGTACCCTTTATGTAAAGTCCCCTGTAAGAGACTTTAGGATGTAATTGTAAAAAACTTTGGAAACCACTTTTTGATAGAGTTTTGCCTCTTTTTGATTTGATTGTCAAGAAGCTCAAGAACCAAATTTGAAGTTCATGTTTAATATCTATCCTGACCTGCGTATTTGCATTTCTTTTTAAACACATTTTTCCTAGGACAGGTATCGTCTGTAATTACCATATATGTTAATGTAGTAAGATAAGTCCTTGTTGAAATAGGGACAGTATAGTTGCCTATTTATCAAGTGTTTGAAACTCAGACTTAACAGAGACTTGATATGTAACAAGTAGTTACTTGCTAGTAAAATTCTTTCACCGATTCTAATTTTTATGTCTATTTTAAAATCTTGTATTATAACCATATCATTTAAAACTAGGGAACATAGGAAATCATTGGGTGGAATTGCATCCCAAAGTCTAATGCCAAAAGCTAGTTTGTCCCTTTAATAGCCCTTGGAGTATAATGTGTATACTTGGAACCTAGTTTAAAAAATAAACAAAATTTACTTGTTCCAAGCTATAAATATATATGGTTTATGTCTCCTAAACCATTACTTAGAGACATATCCTACTCCCAAATTCATGAATTGCATTTGCTGAGTTTACAGTTTATGTTTTTAGGCTTTAAGTCAGGAAGTGAAACGGTCTGAAATCTAAAAACTCCATTCAGATTCACATATGTACTCTTGAAGTAATAATAGTGGTGTGTATGATGAGTTTCTAGAGGCTTTGAATTTGGAGTTTTACTTAATTTTTAGATTTGGCCTTGATCAACTAATTTTTCATTCTTTGTAATAAGCAGATAATAGTAATACCTGCCATTATACAGAAAGTTGGACCAATGTTCACGTGAGATTCTTTTCATCTCTAGATTTTAATATTCTCTTGCAGGGCTATACTGCAGTTGAACACTTTTATTATTAATGAATATAGGTGTGTAAGAATCTCATTTAGTCTCTAGTTCTAGGTTCATGTTTGATTTCATGATGTGGAGCAAAAAAATCATTTACCATTTTTGTGCTGGGTTCCCATGTCCATAAAATAGAATTAAGACTACCTGTTGTTTGCAACACTAACTAGTTAATGAATAATTGTGTGGTCTCCTTTTTATAGAAGGTTATATTTTATAGAATTCATCTGTAAATTGATTGTTGGGAACTTACACAGATTCCCAGGGAATTATGTTATAAATAGTGATTATGTTCTTCATAGCCTGTAAATGCCTATTTGACACACAGTATAAGTGGAAAGAGTGCCTTTGCATAAAAATGGTGGAATATAATTTTCAAAACTATTAATAAAGTAGTAAAAATTAGATGAATTTTTGATAGCTTTGTGCCACAGTAAGATCTTATACCAAGTGATGGAAAATGAATTTATCTGAGTCCATTTTCCCCCCATATTTTTACATCCTAGATGGTGTGAATGATCAACACTTTCTGACCATCTTACCATATATGCAAGGTGATACATCTTACTGTATATGCAGTCCAGGAATCACTGTTTGTTGCAGCTGTTTTCAGGTCTGCTAACCCTTTTATACCATAGGAAACTAAAGCTACATATGGGTCTATAAATTATTCATGTGTGTATGCAATGCATATGGAATATATTCATATACATTAATCTGTGATGTGCCCGTCTCCCCACTTTATTTTCTGAATGAAGTGCAAACTTTTTAGAGGAGCCTAATGGTTCTTACCAACCTGGTCCAGCCTGCCATTTAAATCTTCCAGCATGAGAGAGGACCATTTATTTTAGTCCTCTGCAGCTCTAAGAGATGCCTTCTTAGTCTAGTGGTTGCAGTATAGATTCTAGAACCAAACTACCTAATTTGAATTCCAGCTCTCCCTCTTGCTAGGATGATGAGACTACAATGAGAATGCATCTCACAGACCCCCACTACAAGGAGCTTAATTAATTGACCAAGGACCTCAGCTGCTGTGCTCTGAAATCCGTCACTATGTTTGTGCTGAGACTTTGTTTCTTTTGCAGCTCACTGAGCACGGCGGAGATATTAAGCCCTGTTTTCGGCAGACACAAGACTTCCCTGATGGCCTGCAGGGGTTCAAGGACTCCTCCATTGCCTTACCAAGCCTTCCTTAGGCTGCATGGCCATCTAGAACACTTCCATCCAAACTACCTTCCCTCTCTCTTTCACTTAGGGTCAGACTTGCATCATCGTGTGACAGTTCACCCAGTCTTCCTGGCTCCTTCCCCATTTTCTCTCACGGATATTTCCCCTAATAAAAATCTTATACATGTATTTCTGTCTTGGCTTCTGGGATGGTAAAATTGAGATTTAGAAGTGGCTCATCCATTTCCTGGCCAAAGAGGCCACTGTGATTGGTAGGCGGGGCACTCATTTACCCCTGGCATAATCCTGCAGATTTATTATTAAAGATTTCACCAGTGTTGACCTGAGACAGTGTCCCAATGAAGTACTACTCTGGTAGTTATACAGGCATTTGAAAAACGTGGGAGGAATAACATCTACAAAGACAATAGAGTTGGCTGATTACTGCTAAGCTCTATTGAAGCACTGCAGAAGGAAAATAGAAATAGCTGTTAACAAGTCGTGAGAAGCTCAGAGTTAGAGCTAGAGGCCTCCTGTGGTAGCCTTTACCACCCAGAAGGTCAGAGTCAGTTGAATCACATGCTGAAAAGCTAGCCAATGTTGACTTCGCAGAGCTCCAAAGATATTTGAGCTTTGAATGTTTAGCCTACATGGCTCTTTTCATTTGAAAGTGGAGAAATCTAGGGTCCTAAATATGGGATGCAGTCATTTTTTTTTTTTAAGGTTCATTTAGTTTTTTGAGAGAGAGGGAACATGAGCATAGGGAGGGACAGAGGGAGAGAAGCAGATGTCCCCACTGAGCACAGAGCACAACACCAGGGCTCTGTCCTACAACCCTGAGATCATGACCTGAGTGGAAATCAAGAGTCAGACATTCGACTGAGGAGCCACCCAGGTGCCCCAAGGGATAGGGTCATCTTGATGGGATTCCCCTCCTCCTCCCTCTGGACCCTCAGGGCTTGCAAAGGTAGCCCTTTTTTAGTAAAATTAGCATGTTTGCTCTCCTGGACATACTACAGATGCCTCTTCCCCACAAGGCAGTAGCCCTCCTCCTCTACTCCCTTTCTCCTTTCCTAGTTGCCAAGCAAATAACCAGTAACCAAGACAATAACTGGGTTAAATCTCAGTGAAGTGAAAAATGTCTGAGTTGCACTGGCAGACTGTGGAGGAGGGAATAAAGAGGCTGAGCAAATGGGCAAGCCGGAATGGATACATTGCATAAGGCCAGAAATATCCATTGGGGGATTGTACTCCATGAAATGGGCTAGAATCTACACCACTCACCCAAGGCCATCAGGAGAGCACTGGTGAGAGAGACTTCAGCATCACTTAGAAGTTTGGTGGTAGCTGTCCTCTGCAAGCCTGGGATGGAGGTTAAGAGAAGCAGCCACAGAGCTGGCTCATTAACATCCATGGGAATAATAGAGCCCTCAAGTAAGGGAAGCCAGGTGGTGGTGCTTAACAGCCAGAAGCTAGAAGGCCACAGTTGTCATAATAACTGGCAAGGTCATTCTTGGAACCAAAAGAGCTTGACCCACAAGAAGTCTAGAGTCAGCTAATAGCGCATAGTCTCCTTACAGGCAAAATAGATGGGCAGTCCGTGAGGGTACTGATTAACATCTATTACCCTGAAAAAGCAAGAATGGAGGAGCAGGAGGCTGATGACAGGCTGTGACAACAGTAAAAAGGCATGATCCCCTGCTCAGTTTCCAGACTAAAACAGTTTCCAGATCTAGAACTGAGTATGTGGATAAGTCCCAAGGAAGAAGAACCCTACCACAACACAGAAAGTACGTGAATACATGACATCTCTTCAAAAGGGCTTTATGGCCATCTCTCTAAGTGACTACAGTAGGGAAAGGGCAATAATCAGATATTTTGAAGACTATCTGTCATAGGATTTGAGTTGATTTTGGTATCTGGAATTAAAGCAACAGTACAGCCTTCCTGTTAAAATGCGCATCTACCAGACCAGGTGTTCTGGCTCAAGTTAGACTCACAGTGGCCCCAAGTTCATAATTTAGAATTTATGTAGCAATTACTCCAAATGCCACATTGGATCCCTGGTCTGTGGAGTTGGGGTTATAGTGGGGATTGCCAAACAGAACCCTCTGAAACTGCCCTTCTCCCCACCAAGACAGTAAATCAGGCATAATACCGTATTTTGGGGAAAGAATGAAGATTAGTGCCGTTTAACACCTAAAAGATACGGGAGTGCTGGTCCCAATTCTATTTCTTTAATAACCAATCCAGCTCCTAAATAAACTGGATAGATCCTGGGGAGTTACTATGGACTACTGCTGACTAAACCAAGTAATAACTCTTAGTACAGTTCCTGTTCTGTGCTACACTCATTGCTAGAACAAATTAGTAAGGCCTCAGATACCTGGTGTGTCACTAATATGGCAATGTGTTTTTTTTTTCCATTCCATTTAGAAAAAAGAATCAGGACCACTTCACCTTCACAAAGAACAGTCAACACTATCCATTTAGACGGAGTTTTTTCTCAGGGTTATGTTAACTTTCCCATCTTCAGTCATAATATAATATAAAGATATATGGACCACCTAAATACTTCTCAGGACATTACACTGGTCCATTTTGTTGATAATATCATGTGGTTGGACAGATGAGCAAGAGGTGGCTACTATGCTGAAGACCTTGGTGAGATACATGCACCCCAGAACATGGAAGATAAACACTAAGAAGGCTGAGAGCCCAGTCACTTGAGTAAAGTTTGGAGATCTACTTGTCAGGGGAATGCAGGATGTCTCCTCCAAAGTGAAAGTCAAATTCCTGCCTCATTCAGCCCCTACCACAAGAAGTAGAACATTTTGTTGACCTCTTTTCCTTTTGGAGACAAGGTGTTCCACAACTAGGAATAATGCTGGTTCCTATACCAAGAAACATGGAAGGCTGCCAACTTTGAATGGGGCCCAGAGCAGGAGCGTTCTCTGGGACAGTTGCAAGCTTCGGTGCAAGCAGCCCTGACAGACACTTGCACCTTATGATCCAGCAGACCTTAGTGGTGTCAGTGCTGGGAAAAAATACAGTGTGGCATTTATAGCAAGTTAAGTGGGAGAATCATAATAAAGGCCCCCAGGATTCTGGAGTAAGGTCATGTCATCTGCAGCAGGTAATTGTATGGCTATTGAGAAACAGTTCTTGGCATGTCATTGAGCCCTGCAGAGACAATGTCTGGCCATGGGACAGTTAAACCTGCCCCTCCTCCAAGTCCCTATTGGAGTGACTGATTTTCTGAATCCATCATTCCATTTATGTTTATTAGTTGTTGATATTGTAAAAAAAGCAAGTGTTTCAACCTGTTCATTTATTTGTAACAGATGGATTCATGGATTCTTAGTTAACAGATTAAATCCATTACTATCATTTTATTTATTTTGATGTTGTTAATTGTCCCACATTTGACCATTGAAGCCCCAGAATGTTCCCTGTGTGTGTCAGAAGTCCCAGATATTTCATGTACTCAACATAATTTGAGCCCGTTCTTCTTGGTACAATCAGATATTCCAGGTTCATCTTGTACTTTCCCTAGCCCTGAAATCAGTCATTTTCTTCAAGGAGCCCTGCTTTCTTTTCGTGGACAATGGAATACGGGAACCAAGATCAGAGTGCTAGGTTTGCTCACACTGCTGGTGTGTCATTGGCTGTAGTCTGTCTCAGCAGATAGACAAATATACAAATAGCTATATTTATACCTGTTAAAAACCATGAGTTTATTTTGATACCTTCAGTTGGAGTCTATCACTGCTTTCTATTCTTTCCCTTTTCCTTATTTGTAATTCCCTCAACAGAAAGACTCCTGGCTGCCACTATCTTTCTTTTTTTTTTCTTTTTTTTTCTTTTTTTTAAATTATGTTCAGTTAGCCAGCATATAGTACATCATAAGTTTTTGATATAGCGTTCAACGATGCATTATTCGCTTGTAACTCTCAGTGCTCATCACAACGCGTGCCTTCCTTAACACCCATCACCCGGTTACCCCATGCCCCCACCCCCTCCCTTCTGTAACCCTCAGTTGTTGCCACTATCTTTAATATATTTACTCATTTGCTCAAGGCTGAAATACATGGAAGGTATTTTTAGCATTGCTAATTCATAGTATTTTGAAAAAAAATATAGATTTTTAGGTGACCCATCTGTCTCCAGCCTCTCGGTTTGGCTGCTGAAAAGTAATTTCTTAAGTAAGGTTAATAAATTCAAACTAAAGCCCCAAATAAGTGTATGTAGGCCAGAAGACCTGAATGGCCCAGGGGTTGTTAAAAGGCCATAGAGTTTCAACAGTCCAGAGTAGTAGCTTCAAACTTCTTGTCGGCTGTAACTCTCACAATAGGTGACACGGAAATGTTTATGTTGGGCAATAGTAGCTGATCATGGCTTTATCCACCAGGTCTTAGCAAGTATCATCATGGCACTAAGAATTGGCACCTCAGCTGAAGGAAAGGATAGACTTCCCCCTTGATGATGCAATTAAATCTTTTTTAAAAGCAAACTGCAGTAGATTGTTCTTAAGCTTTTTCTGCCCACGCACAAAGCACAATTTCTCAGTGACATCTTCTATAACCTTGTGTTAACAATTAAAAAAATCACATCCGGTTTTATGACCTACTAATATTTTTAACAAATATTTCTAGGAAATTATTGAAGGAAAAAGGTGTTACTAAATGCAGTACTCTTAATCTGGAGGCAAGCACTTTCTACACCAAAAATAATTGATTAGGGGGAGGTGATATTTTGTAGTTGGAATATAAACCAGGAGTTTAGGGTTTTGTGTGAATGAGCTGTTAACATCAAACCTCAAGTATGCAAGCCATTTGTGCTTTAACATCAATTTCTTTTTGCTTTTACTACTTTGTGTAGTTTTGGTAAATATCATTAAGCAACTTCAGCTTTCCACATTAGCATCGAATAGTAAGCAGTCCAAAGATGAATGCATCCTTTTGTATTGGTAGTATCTTTGAGGAAGGCTTAAAATTTTTTGGTTGTTAAGATCAGTGTTTAGTGTTGTGCAGTACATTGGCTTTTTCCTCTAAAATGGGAGGTAAACTTAAAGTTGATTAGTCTCTTCAGCTTAATATCGTCCGTATGTTAATTTGCCTGTTTTGCTTGGTATTTTATCTTTAGATTTACTGTTAACTGCCCGTCACTAAAAAGAAATTATATGTTAAATCCTTAAAGTGACTTGTTTTTTGTGAATGTGAATAACTGGGGAAATGTTTGGAAAAAGAAAGGGGCACTTTTAATCTTTGAAAAGCACATTGACCTAATTCATAAGGCCATGTGAAGGTTGGAGTTCTGCAAGCTGACTTGCCTTGACATTATTTTGTTTAAATGGCCTTAAATTAACACATCTACACTTAGATAATGAAAGAAAAATATAAATGTATTAAAAAGTACACCTGTCAGCTTACTTTTGGTTCATCTCTGTCAAAGCAAGTTCAATCGGTTTTACAAAGAAATCAATGATATGTATACTCCTAATGTTAAGACACTCTGGTTGAGGTTCCTTTAAAGTAGGTTAATTTTTAAGTCAAGTAACATTAAACATCTGTAGTAGGCAGCTTTTAAGATGTCCCCCAATGATACCCACTTGCTGATATCCATACCCTTGTTTTATGCCCTCTCATTTAGTTTAGCTAGTTCTAATAACATACTTTTGATTAATAGAACATGGTAAAAGTGATAGGATGTCACTTCAAGGTTAGATTACAGAAAGATTCTAGCTTCCATGTGGCTCACCCTATCTTGCACTCTCACTCGCTCACTTTAATGGAAGCCAGTTTGCCATCTTGTGAGCTGCCCTATGGAGAGGCAGGGGAATTGGGGAGAGCTTCTAGCCTACAGTCAGTGAAGAATAGAGTCCTACCATAACTATATGCATGAGCTTGGCTGCAAGCTCTTCCTCTCTGTCAAGCCTTGATGATAACAGTCCAGTTGACACCATGAAGGCAGCCTTGTGAGAAGCCCTGAGCCCCACTGTGCTAGATTCCTGACCACAAGAAACTGTGCAATAATAAGTGTAGGTTGTTTTAGTCGCTAAATGTTGGGGTCATTTGTTACTCAGCCAGGGGTAACTAATACAGTGTCCTTAAAAAAATAAATCACAAAAGACTCTCAAGCTTTGTGCTTTCTTGGTACAGCTTTAACTAGCATTTCCAGATAAATGATTTAGTGCAGTGGTTTTCAACCACTAACATTAAAATCACCTGGGGAGTTTTTAAAACCACAAGTGCCTGGGCTTCACCCCCCAAAATTCAATTTGGATTGGTCTGGGATGGGTCCAGGCCTCAGTATTTTTAGAAATTCCCTAGGTAATTCCAGGGAGTGGATGAACAATCACTGATTCAACATCAGTAGATTTAGTAAGCCCCCTCTGGGTGCCAGGTGTAGGAGCTATAACATTGAATGGGAAGCGGAGCTCACTTTTCATTCATAGATCAGAAGAGAGGATAAACATATAAACAAACAATGAGAACGATGTGGCAAATGCTCCAATAAAGTTATTTACAAGGTGATACAAACACAGAAGAGGAAACACCTAACACAGCCTGATAGAAAAGGTTTGACAGAGAAAATGTTATTCTGAAGCTAAATGTAAAAGCTAGCCCAATAGAATAAGAACGTAGAGAGAGAAACATTACAGGCAAAGGAGTACAAGAGTAAAGCGACAAAGTTTTTTGAGAATAAGCAGGGTGGTGGTATGTTCATATTTGAGTAATAGGGCCAGAAAGATCCAGAAGGGTAGGGGAAGTGTTGACAGAACACAAAATTAGGGTTATGGAGACCAGTTAGGATGACGACATGACCCGTAGTGGTGGCAGAAGGGATGAAGAGGAGAGGGAAAGATTAATTTGCTAACTAGGATACATAATGTGTAAGACTGGGAAGCATGCACTGAAATGCAAAGGGAGGAGCCCATGATGACTCCTGGGTTCTGGCTTGGCAATTGTGTGGGTGGTAGACTGTAACTTTGGCAACAGATATGTGGGAAGCAAAAGCAGAAGACTGAAGGAAATGAACAGTTCAGTGTTAGACCTAAGTTTAAAGCTTCAGAAGAAACAACTGGTTGCAGTTGGCACTAGAAATGAAAACCAAATTGCCATGTCACTTGCCAAAAGAGCACATCTTGGGGATGATTTTGTGTATTTGGAAATAATCGAGAACGTAGCTTCTGTTTTGTCTCCATGTGTTTTGGTATAGTCAGCTCTTTCTAAGACAGGAATGATCTGGAGAATAGCTATATTGACTTTTAGAAAGTTTTCCATTTCACTAAACCAAAGAAACCTTTAAAATTACTCTATATAAGTTGCTTTTCACCATTTGTGTCCACTGACTACAATTCACTCACAACACACTTCTCTCCTTATGTGCCTTTGCCCCTCTTTCCACTTAGGTTAGGAATGTCTTGGTTTGCCCAATTATTAAAATTTTGAACTGACATCAGATTGTATTGTGTCCTGAAGTGGAAAGGGTTTGGATGGTGACATCCCCATATCCTCATTATGATCTGATCATTTTTTTCCAGTTCATTGAGAAATGATTGACGTATATCACTATGTAAGTTCAAGGCTTACAACAGGATGGTTTGATTTACATATTTTGTGAAATGATTACCACAGTAGGTTCAGCTAACATCCATCTTCTATAGATAAAATAAAAAGAAAGGAAAAAAAAAGCTAAAAATGTTCTCCTCTGATGAGAACTCACAGGATTTACTCTCAACAACTTTTATATTTTTCATACAGCAGTGTTAGCTACAGTCATCATGTTGTACATTACATCCCTACTACTTATTTATCTTATAACTGGAAGTTTGTACCTTTTGACCACCTCCCTCCACTTACCCCTCCCCCACCCACTGTATCTGGTAAACACAAGTCTGATCTCTTTTTCCATTTTTTTTCTCTTTTAGATTCTACCTACAAGTTGAGATCATACAGTATTTGTCTTTCTCTGACTGACTTATTTCAGTTAGTGTAACGCATTCAGGGTCCATCGGTGTTGCAAAACTGGTAGGATTACCTCATTTTTTATGGCTTAATAATATTCCATCTATCCATTGATGAACATTTAGGTTGTTTCCATGTCTTGGCTATTGTAAATAATGCTGCTGTGAACATCTTTTTGAGTTAATGTTTTCTTTTCTTTTGGATGTATTCTCAGAAGTGATACTGATGAGTATTGTAGTTCTATTTTTAATTTTTTGAGGAGCCTCCATATTGTTTTCCGTAGTGGTTGCACCAACTAACAATCCACCAGCAGTGCACACAAGTTCCCTTTTTTTTCACAACACCAGCTTTTATTATCTCTTTATTTTCTGATGATGGCCATTCTCACAGGCATGAGTTGATATCTCATTGTGGTTTTAATTTGCATTTCCTTGATGGCTGGCGATGTTGAGCATCTTTTCATGTGCCTGTTGGCCTTTTGTATACCTTCTTTGGTGAAATGTCTATTAAGGGGGTTCCTGAGTGGTTCAGATGGTCATGATCTCTGCGTCCTGGGATCGAGCCCCATGTTGGGCTCCTGGTTCAGTGGGGAGTCTGCTTCCCCCTCTCTCTCTGCCTCTGCCACCTGCTCATGCTCACTCTCTCTCTGTGTCTCTGTCTCAAATGAATAAATAAAATCATTAAAAAAAAAAAGAAATGTCTATTCAGGTCCTTTGCCATGTTTTAATTGGGTTATGGCTATTGAGTTGTATGAGGATTTTTTGTGTATTTTGGGTATTAACCCATCATCAAATAGATGATTTGCAAATATTTTTTTCCAATTCTGCAAGTTGTCTCTTTACTTTATTGATAGTTTCTTTGCCTGTGCAGAAGCTTTTTGATTTGAGGTAGTCTCACATGTTTTTTTTTTTTATTTTGTTGCTTGTGCTTTAGGTGTCATATCCAAATATTCATTACCAAAACCAATGTCAAGGTGCTTTATTCCTATCTTCTAGGGGTTTCAACTAGTTTCCTAGGTGCCCCTGCTCCGGGTCTCACATTTAAGTTTTCAATTCATTTTAAGTTAATTTTTGTGAGTTGGTGTAGGATATGGGTCCAGTTTCATTCTTTTACATGTGAACATCCAATTATCCCAGCACCATTTATTGAAAAGATTGTCTTTTCTCTATTGAGCATTCTTAGCTCCTTGTCTAATATTAGTTGACTGTATTGGTCATTTCTTTTCATTTCAAAGGAGCAGTACATTCAGCTCAGTAGCTCAATCTACCTAAAGCGTGTTAACCCCGTGTATCAGAATGAAGTTAGATGTTATTTTGAATCCCTGACATTGTGCTCTGTGCTTTCCAGTTCAATCTACTCATGTGTTATGGGTACTTTTTTTTTTTTAAGGAGTAAAGATATCTAGTTATGTCCATTATTTACTAGTGATAAACTGACACTTTTGAACTTTTAAAACTATTTTCTTTATTCTCTCGTCTAGACAGCTCATATACCCCCACAGGAGGCAGAGAAGCCATGGGGAAATACAACTGAATCTTATTGAGAAAGGAAGGGCTGCACTTTGTCTCATCTCAAGTCTGCCTTGAGGCTGGTGCAAAAAAAAAAAGTGCTGATGTCCACATACCATGTATCTCTTAAGTAGATCAAACCTGTAATTCAACTTGGCTGCCTCTAAGCCATTCTGATTCCTGCCAACAAGAACATTAATGAACTTAGTATCTCCACAGGTTTATTCATGTGTAAGACCCAATTCCTTATTCCTCTTCCTTGTTCCAGCAGCTGCCCGTGCTCCATCTGATAAAGTGGAAAGCTGGAATAGGTCATACAGATCTAGATGATTACTTTAACCCCAGATTATTGTAGGCAGTATTCTGTAATTCTTCTGTCTGGTTTTAGGATGGAGAATAAAGTTTCTAGGGCTTGGATTTGAAAAACAAAAAAAAAGCCCATATTCTAGTAATTATTGTCATGAAGAAATATTTTATGAAATTTAGCTTATTCATCCTCTTATTCTTCCTTTTATTCTCCTCTTGACAGTATTCCAGAACAAGTTGTGCTTCGATAGGTTTCCCCAAATGGCATGAAACTGATAAAAAAAAAGGGGGGGGGGCTCTAAAAAAGACATGAACCTAATTAGACAAAAAATTTTAAGATGGGAATATAAAAGAACATAGACCATTTTTTCTTTCCAAGTTTGTCTATGTGTTAGAATCACCTGTCTTTAAAGTTCTAAAGCCCAGGCCACACCTAGATCAATTAAATCACACTTTTTAGTGATGGGATACAGGCATCAATAGTGTTTTGACTCCCCAGGTGACTCCAATGTACAGACAAGCTTGGAAATCACTGATCTAGACAAGTCTATTACCTCATGATTGCAAGAAAACACAGCTGTGGCTTCTTCTCCCTAGACTCCTCTCCTAGCCCTTGGCGGGAGATTCTCTGCTGTCCAACGAAAGTTCTCTATCAGTTTTGCCAACTTTGAACCTAAGCAGGGGCATTGAATGAGAGGGAAGTCAGTCTCTGAAAGGCAACACTCAACCAATCAAAAACCACAGATGGATATGAAATAGTTGATTGCAACTTTTTAAGTAATTTTTATTTGTTTTAATTGAGTTTTGTGTGTCAGATTTCTCTTTTCCATTTTCAGACAGAGAGCTTCTTACACAGTTAGTTTAGTAAAACTCTGGTCTACTGGGGTGATATTTTTTCCATGCTTTGGGTGATTGTTTTAGAATTCCTTCTTTGAGTTAGTCAAATTTAAAATGTCTAATGCAAGGCGCCTGGGTAGCGCAGTCGTTAGGCGTCTGCCTTTGGCTCAGGGCGTGATCCCGGCTTTCCGGGATCGAGTCCCACATCGGGCTCCTTTGCTGGGAGCCCGCTTCTTCCTCTCCCACTCCCCTGCTGTGTTCCCTCTCTCACTGGCTATCTCTCTGTCACATAAATAAATAAAAATAAAATAAAATAAAATAAAATGTCTAATGCAGAGTTGGTATGGGTTGATTGAGAATTGTCTATTTTTGCTTAAAGAGACACAGTTTGACACAAAGATAAACATTTAAAATTTTATTTTCTGTGTATACACAGCACATTTCTTATTTATATAAGCAATCACTGGCTGTCCAAAAACTGAGGGAAGCTTAATTTTAAATATAGCAACAACTGTTTACTCATTGGTGGTGAATTGATACCTTTTCCCAAAACTCAGAACCCAACAATTGTACAAAAATCACCATGCTGGCCTATAAAATTTTGAAGTAATATTATAACCCAATAAAATAATAATTGTGCTGTATGTCTATATGTGTCTTGAGAGATATTAATTAAAGGAAATAAAGTTGCAATTGAAGCTGCTGGATGGTTGAAATTATCTGAATAAGTGTGATCTTGACTTTAATGAATTAACAAGCTTCTTGCTATAAGTATTTAATTAATTTTAAGCCATATTTGATTTAGAAACCGTTTATACTTAATTTCTGGTCTAGTGTTCAATTAAAATCATCTGTAATATTATTTGCAGTCTCTAGATCCTATTCTTGCTTTGGTTATCTTGCCACTTGGTCACTGACTGCTGCTGAGTAGTGGGAAAAGAAAGCATATGGCATGATCTTCTAATTCCTCATATGCTAGGGGGAATCTTTAGGGGAAAATTTTGCTTAGAAAATGCATGTTTTTCCCCTCAGATTTTATTTTTATTTTTTTAGACAGAAGGGGGAAGAGAGAGAATTGGGGGAAAGGGGCATAAGGAGAGAGAGAATCTTAAGCAGGCTCTACGCCCAGCATGGAGCCCAATACAGGACTCGATCTCACAACCCAGAGATCATGACCTGAGCCGAAATCAGGAATCGAATACTTAACCGGCTGAACCCCCAGGCACCCCCTCAGATTTTATTCTATAAGGAATCGTTTGGGAGAGGTGGCAGAAATAAATGAGAACATATGTTTGTCATTAAAAATAAAAGACTGGACTGTTGCAGTTACTTTCTATAATCACTTTTTTTCATAGGAAGATTTTGGATAAATCATTATCAAGGAAGCTAAGGACACCTGTGTTGTGTTGAAAGCACACCAGGCCATGAAATCAGAGGCCTGAATTTGAATTCCAGTTACTCACAAATGTAAGGTGATATTTTTATCCCTCCTCTGTTAAAATGCTTTCTCAGTATATGAAGTTTACATTTTGTCCTAGAACATATTTTCTTCTCCGTAAAAAGAGGTGTATTCTGTACTGTCAGCTTTTATTTCATTGTACGTGAGGACAGCAATGGTATTATATAAGCCAAGTGGTAATGAATCCCAACACAATGAGGTTTGGTTTTGAAATAAGTCTTAGAATTGATACTTGAACGTGAGTGATGTTTTGGAGAACTCTAATTCAGTGTCACGCCAAATAGAACAGTGATGTTGGGGAACAGGAGTTAATGGTTTTTTAACTCTGTTGTATCATGTTCTTACAGTATTTAGTTATATTGGGGGAAATATCCTTTGACCCATACTATATTTGAGCCATGTGACAGGCTATAATGTAGATACTACTTAGGTAGAGTAATGCAACTTCATTATAAGATTACTTTATATCTCTTTTTCCTTTCCTCCTTGGAGAATCTATCTCTTGTATGAGAGGAGTTATTAATTCAGGAGGAAATAAAGCACCAGCCTAAAAAGAGATGCCCATTTACCTTCAGTGTTTATCTTTGCCAGGAGATAGACAAATTATTATTTTGCCTTTAAGGCATTGACTCTGAGTGTTAGATTAAATAGACAGACTGTTGACCACATGTGATTTAAGCAGTATTGTTGGTTATTTTACCAAGCTTTGAATCACAGTTTGCTTGAAGAAATCTATGCTGTGGATGAACCTTTGGTAGAGATCAAGAGTGACCTGAATTGCCCTCAACGTTGTTTATACCACAACATTACTTGTTGGAGTTGAATTTGGAAAATGACATTTAACTTCTAAGAGCACAGATCAGATTCAGGTATTCTTAAATGTAAAACTGATTTGACCTACCCAAGAGCTATAGAATAAATCCTGATCACAGACAGGAGAATAAAGTTGCCCTACCGATTTTTCTGTGTTCCTTTTAGGAAATCCATTCTGGAGCGTAGAGGTGGGCAGTTGGTCAACCCATTTTCTTTCTTGTGTGATATGTCAGAGTTTGAAAATGTCAGTCTGTTAACCAAGACTCGTATTGGGATCATTGCTGAAGGAGGCTTTGAGGATATCATCATATCACCAGTATTTAGATGTCACATGTTTTTTCCAGGCCAGAAGAAAAGGTAACATAGTTACCTGTTAACCAACTAATTCGGGAGCATGGTGGAAAGAATAGGTTGATTTGGGCCAAACTCAGGTCAAATAACTTATAGGCAGACATGGCTGAGTTAGTTCAGTGCGGGTTTTTTGTTGTTGTTTTTCAAAGAAGCAGACTTTCTAAAGATTAGAATCAACATTACTGGTGGAAGCAGGAAACTTAGGAGCAGGCCATTAGGTGTAAAATCAAAGTACAGCTGCTTCTGTGTCACAGCTGTAAGGACAGAATGATGCTCATTTTTCCTCAAGTACTGCTTCTGCATAGTTGTATCAGCAAATTATATCAATAGACAAAGGAGAGACTAAGAATATACGTGCAATTCCACTGTCAGCCAAAAAGCCACATAAGTCTTTCACATTCTCAAATAACATTTGTGACAGGGAATAGTATTCTTTAGTGTACTTCTAAACCCTATCTCTTTCATTTTCTAAGTTCATTCGCTTTTTTAATATTTGCTCAGCAGAAGAGGACAAGAACAAGAGAAGTCTAGTATAGAATCACTGTGCTTTTTTTCCCCCTTGAAACCAATAGGTTTTAGTGAGTATATTATATGCACACATATATGTATATATTGTATGTATTTAATATTTAGTACCATAACCCATGGGGTTTTTAGAAGTATTTTACTGTGAAGTATGATATTCTTAGTTTAAAAAGTGGTAGTATGACGTCTACAGTTTACAAATGGTTGTAAGAATAAGCATCCCTTGTAACTGCCACCCACGGGGGGGCAAAAATGTGGAAGAATTTGACCAACATGTCAAAAGCCTTGTGGGTCCCTTGGCAGTCACAACCTTCTCCCCACACTTGTCCTGTCTTCTCTGAGAAAGCTCTAGCTTTCCTTTTTCGGTAATCATTTCCTTGCTTTTCTTTATAGTTTTACCACTTGAGTGTGCAGCTGTGTGTACCAGATACATCTAAGTAGTTCAGTGTTGTATGTTTAGCAACTTTTTATAAATACAATCATACTTGATATATTCTTTAGTCTTGCTTTTTCCATTTGTTATCCATGTGGTTGGATGTAGCTGCAGTTTGGTCATTTTCATTGCTTTGTAGTAGTCTGTTGTGTAAATGTACCACAATTTATTTATCCATTCTGTCGTGTTGGATGTCTGCACTTCGTACCTTCTGCAGATAATGCTGCTATGACTATTTTTAGGCTCTCTTGGTGCACATAGGACATGTATTTCTGTTGGATGTAGTCCTAGTTAATAAATATTAATGATGTGACAGTGGACAATTAAACTATCTTTTTCTAGATGGAAATTTAATGAGCCAGTGATTTAATGAAGGAAAGAAACCATTCTTTTGGTTATTTTAGGGTGGTAGGACAGAGGTGGCCAGTTCCCTCCAGGTAAATAAAAAAGAGTATCCAGGGTTTTACCTTTGTTTAAGATTCATATCTGCAAGTACATTTCACCAAGAAGATAAAACATTTTTGTTTTTAAACGTCTAGTATTATTTCTAGAATTCTAAAATTAACAGGGTGAAGCAGAGCAGAGAATGTATCTTAAATTTCTTCTGTGTTCTTCACAGAGACCATGGCACTGCTAAAAAATGTTAAGTCCCTGCTAAATATATATTTCCTCAGTAAGTATTCTTTGGAGTAAAATTATTTGTATAAATAGGTATAATTTGCAAGGGACAGTCCCCTAAAAAGGAGGCAGGAGTAGGTTGGTTTAACTTAAAACTGTTTGTTTTGAAAGCCTCTTTCCTGAAACAGAAAATAATAGTTTGGATGATTTGCTTTCTCCATAATTTTTCCTACTGCATTCTTACTAGTCCTAAGTACAACTAATATTAGTGTATTTCTGAAGTTTTTTTTTTAAATTATAATATGGATCCTTTGCCTTTTGAAATGGAAGACAAAATAGACAATACGGTACGATGCAAGTGTGTCACTTGTGGTAGTCCTGTGCTTCAGAGCGTATGTCTTTTAGGGCTTGTCCTGATTTCACCAGTAAGGTCGGATCATGGTAAATTGATTTCAGTATCTTCCTGTTTTTATGGGTTTCATTCTACAGCTTCAGTGGAAGAGTCAGAATGATGTTTGTCACACTATTCTTGGTTAGCTGAAATCTTGTTCCTGTTTATAGGAAATGACCGTTGGTCTAATGCAGTTAGCACAAACGCTTTATAACTCATCCAAGAACTATTCCAAGTGGTGAGGAAAAGGCACTTTAATTTAAATATCACCTATCCAGGATCTTGTGATCCTTCTTGTGAATTCAGCATCCTACCCACACCACAGTTCATTTTGCTCCTTTGCTACAACAAATCTGTTTGAATTCTTTTTTGCAAAGAAAAGATTCTTTTGTCTTCCTTAGGGATTGTAACTTTCAAAAGGCACTCTTAAATATATTACTACCTTATTTAAACTATTTGCTTCCAAGATGTGCAGTACTTTACACAAAGAATAAGCTACTAATCCCCTGGGCACACAAAAGGAAAATGCTCTGCTGGGTTTCCCGTTTTATTTTGTTTTTCTGTGGTAGGTTTATGACTTGATGCCCAGGTTTTTTATAGATTCACCTCTCACAGGACACAATTCTGTTTAATGTGTTTTCCATGCTTATGGAAAGAAACAGTGTGTTAGTATATTAGTCTGTTCAGGTTACTATAACAAAATATCATAAACTGTGTGACTTACAAACAATAGAGATTCATTCTTCACAGTTCTGGAGACTGGGAAGTCCAAGATCAAGGTTCTGGCAGATTCACTGTCTGGTGAAGGCCTGCTTCCTAGTTCATAAACAATTTTCTTTTTGCTATCACCTCACATGGCAGAAAGGTGGGTCTGTCATAAGGGCACTAATCCCATTCACGCAGTTCGGTTCTCATGACCTACTCACCTCCCAAAGGCCTCACTTCCCAATACCAACTTCTTAGGGGTTAAGATTTCAAAATACGGGATGTGGGGGGACATGACCATTCAGACTGTAGCACCTAGAAACACCAGTAGAAATTTCACTTTTACCACTTGTCTTTCTCTTGGAATATGGAGACAAGCCTCTTTAATGTGCTCCTATGAGTCAAGTGAAAGTTGCTTTAATTGATATCTTTGTGATTTCTAAATTTTTTTGATGATTTATTGTTTTTAATCATCTGGGATAAACATTTTAGATTATTTAATGAAATTAAGAGATATTAGGGTGCCTGGGTGGCTCAGTCGGTTAAGCGTCTGCCTTTGACTCAGGTCATGATCCCAGAGTCCTGGGATCGAGTCCTGCATCAGGCTCCCTACTCAGCAGGAAGTCTGCATTTCCCTCTCCCTCTGCCCCTCCCGCCTGCTCCTATTCTCTCTCATGCTCTCTCTCTCTCTCTCAAATAAATAAATAAATAAAATCTTAAAAAATGAAATTAAAAGATATTAAAATCAAAGAATTAGGAAAGTTGCTAAGAAAAGTTGCCAGTTTCTGTGTTGGTGGTATACAGTTATGGTGGTATAGTGTATGTAGGGAGGTCTGTGAGTAGAGGATTGCCATAGTAAAGGTGCTATTTAAAGGAGACCGTCCAGCCACAGGCCAAAGTCAGGAACAGCTACCCTTCCGTGACATTGTTCCAGACTGCTGTAACCTTGCTGATTTTTCAGCCTCTGTGAATAATTATACAGTATATAAGCAAGAACAGATGGGTGGGTCAAAATAAAATGCTTTTAGCACAAATACAGAATAATTTACCCTGATAGGAAAGCAATGATCAAAATTTACATGAAAAAAAATTTTGGATATGGTTTCTTCCTTGGAGTTAGAACTTTTAGTATGTTAATGTACATCTTGAAGGTATAGAAAGAGCCTTATATTTCAAAGGATGCTAATGTTTTATGGAACAGAGTTTGGGAAACACTGAGTTAAACTATAGCATAATGTATTTAGGTTAGAGATAATTGAAAGTTAGAACATACACTAACACTGTGTAACAAGAATGAGTATGAGTCCACTTTTGCATATCCTCAAAAACAGAACCCGGTTGTCTATATTTTACTCCCTGTAAACCTATGATTTTCAACAGAGGCTTCCCTTGACAAGGTGGTAGCAGAGTTTCAGTTCAATTTTGTCAAATGGTTTTTCTGCATCTGTTGAGATGATCATGTTTACTTTTTTGAGTTTGTTAACATGATGAATTCCAGTGATTGGTTTTATAATGTTAAGCCAACCCTACATTTCTGGGATAAATCCCACTTGGTTATGATGTACTATCCTTTTAATATTTTGTTAGATTTGATTTGCTAAAATTTTGTTTAGAATTTTTATATCTATGTTCATGAGGGATATCAGTTTTTAAGTTTCTCTCTTTCTTCACACGAGCCGGAGGGGCAGAAGGAGAGAAAATCTGAAGCGGACTCTTGGCTGAGCTCAGAGTCCAACCTGGGGCCTGATCTCACAGGACTCAGAGATCACAATCTGAGCTGAAACCAAGAGTTGGATACCTAACTGACTGCGACACCCAGGCCCCCCCAGTTTCTAAGTTTCTCTTACTGTAATATCTTTGTTTGATTTTTGGTGTCATTGTAATGCTGGCCTAATAGAATGAGTGTGGAAGTATTTCTTCCTCTATTTTTTGGAGTAGTTTGAGTAGAATTATTATTATTTCTTTATTAAGTTTTTATAAGAATTTACCCTGAAGCCTTCTGGGCTTGAGATTGTCTTTGTTGGAAGGCTGTAAACTACTATTTCCTGAACAGATTACAGTTTATATCATTACGCTCAATTCCAGTAATTGATTGTTTCCATGATTGATTATTATAATTCCAATACCACAAAGTAGATTTTAGTTTTCATGTTTTCCATATTTTATAGCCCCCTTCTATGAAAATGAAAAATCTGTCTATTGTCTTTAATATATTTATTTATTTTATTAACTCCCCTCTATGTAGTAACCCATTTCCTTTGCTAGTGTTGCCCCCTGTCCCATGCAAATCCCCTTTTCATCCCTCTTGGGTTCTGTCACCCTACCCAGGGTCCCAGTTGCTACCTCCTCCCCCAGGCCCCACCCGCTGTGGAAACCCTCCTCAGCTCACCCAGGCTTTGACGGCTGTGCCAGACTACCTCGTTGCATGGATATTTCCTACTTTCTCTTCTCATTCACTTGTGAAAGTGTTCCTGCCAACTGAGTCCATTTTATTCCATTTAAATGGAATTAAATTCATACTTTATAAGTCTAAAAAGAGCTACATTTTTAAATGAACCCATGGTATATCAACACTCTAAAAAAACGTGTTAGTATTAATTGAATTGCCGTAGTTTGCATTCTGGCTCTGCTGTTGACTAACTGTGCAGCTGTAGACAAATTAAGTAAACTTCTCTGAACTTCTGTTTCCTGATTTGTTAGATGAGGACAGAAATAATTACAATGATGATGTTAGTAACACATGATGCCTACTGTGCACCAAGTGGTGTGCTAAGGGCTTGACATCTAATCTTCAGAGTGGTTTTTTGGAGGAAATACTATCATTATATTCATTTTACCAAAGAAAAAGCTGTCATTTAAGGGAGGTGCCATTGTCTTCCTCATTTTGCACATTAGGAAATGAAGCACACACACACAAAATTCACACAGTCACGTAGGTAATAACTGGTAGACTAGGAAATTAGCTGCTGTGCCTCCAGAAAGCAGTAGTGCCAATACATATGAAAATTCCTAGTACTAGTGAGCCACAGTAAATAATAATCCACTTTAACGTGTGAAGTGATTAACTATAATAGTCTAAATCTGTATCGCCAGGTCTGTGGCGTAGAAAGAGTCATGATACTGCCCAATGAGAGTGAGGAGGGTGATGTGTTTTTAGCTTGAATATAAATTAGAAGTAATTTTTGTTACTAGACAGAGTTTAAAATCCTCTCTTTTTATTCTGTTGGTAAAGGAGACATTTTTATGTAGAAAGAGGACACAGATTCAGAAATAGGTTATGTGCTTAAATCTAAAAGGAAATTTCAGATGAGAAAAGATGTTTTCAGTCAATAGAAGATGAGAAAAAGAATTAATGGTACCCCAGAGATAAAAGAATAAACAAAGGATATCAGAGCTGGAGAAAGTAGCCCAGTGGTTGCAAGTAGAACAATAAGGACTTGACAAGCATCTATCATTCCAGTCCTGCATTTAATAACAGCCCTAAGCCCACAGATCCATTAATATTGTGATGAATCTGTGAACTTGGCACATGATAGGTGCTCAGTATATGTTTGTTGAATTGATCTGACAATCCTTTAAAAAGCTTAATTTGAATTTCCAGTTAAAGGCACAAACCTAAAATAAAGGAGAGAACAGGAAGGAAGATAACAGTCTCAAAATTCTGAAGGCTGGAAAGCATATAGTTATCGACCTAGCAGACTAGAGAAAGCAGTCCTAAACTGGCAATAAGGAAAGCTGAACAGAAACCTAATTTACATTGCAAAATCCCCCAAGACACAGGTATCTTTGGAAGGCAAGGGTGAATATGGGGTTAAGGCTTCTCTGACAGTGTGTTAATGAAGCAATTATTCTTTTATTCCTTTCCCACTTTGCACAGCAACTTCCCCTGACCTTCTCAGCTCCCAGGCTGCTGGCTGTCAACCAACATGCAGCTGGCAGAAAAATAGAAATCTTCTCTGGGGGAGAGAAAAGAACTAAGATCCTGACATCAGGAAGTCCCCAGGGAATAGAACTAAGATCTTGACATTGAGAATCTCCCAAGGAATAGGCCCAGCTAGATTGCCCTATAATGAAGACTACAGTAAAAAAGCTACACATACATGTGCAGAGTTACTAATCTGCTTTCTGGTGGACAGCTGTTGGTTTGAGCAAAAAGCCAGGGAATACCCAAAGAACAAGGAAAACCTCTGCTGTGAGTGAGTGAAATGTTGAGAAAATAAGAGAAGTTGTTACATTCATAAAAGAAGAACAAGATATTATGTTTAAAAAAAATTATAGAACAAAGAAACAAGCATTTGGAAATGAAGATAGCAGATATGAAGGAAGTTTAGATGAACTAGAAGATCAGTACAGAAGGTAGAATTTAGAATTTATGTCAGAAAGTACAATAAAAAGACAAAGATACAGAAAGTAGGAGAGAAAAAAATAAGAAAATAAGACAACCAATCCAGAAGATTCAATACCGAAATAATAGGGTTTCCAGAAAGAGGACACAGAGAAAATGGAGGGCAGGAAATTACAGAAAGTAATTCAAGAAAATTTCTTAGAACTGGGCATGCTTGCCCAGCACAGCGGTCTAAAATAGACCCACATTGTATCCTATCATGGCATTTCAGAGCACTGGGAAAAAAGAGAAAATCCTACAATCTCCAGAGGGGTGGGAAGAGAGGTTTCGTACCAGAATCAAGAATCAGAATGGCACCAAACTCCAAATATAACAGTAGAAGCTGTAAGACAATGAAACAGTGTCTTCAAACTTCTGAAGGAAAATCATTTCCAATTTCAATTCCATTCCCATCCCAAAGTGTGAGGGCAGAATGAAGATCTCTAAAAATCTATCTCCCTTGCACCCCTTCTCAGGAAGCTACAGAGGGATATGTTCCATCAAAACAAGGAAGTGAAGTAAGAAAGACTTAAGACCCAGGATCCAAGAAACAGAGAGAAAAGGAGAGTCTGTAAGATGGGTTGATTGGAGACCTCAGTGTGACAGCCGTGCCTGGAAAGCAACATGTCCAGGATGGAACACGTCACAAGTTTCCAGGAAGGAATTCTTCAGGAAGTTGAAATTGTTGGATTATCTAATTTGAATATCTCAAGAAAACCTGGACACTTTGGGAAGGATTTGGATTAAATTAGCAACAAGCCCATCAAGAACTAAGAAAATCTGTAAGAAGACTTTTTTTTTTTAAGATTTTATTTATTTATTTGACAGAGATAGAGAGCCAGAGAGCACAGCAGGGGGGAAGGGGAGGGAGAAGCAGGCTCCCTGCTGAGCAGGGAGCCTGATGCAATGCAGGGCTTGACTGGGATCATGACTTGAGCCAAGGCAGACACTTAACCAACTAAGCCACCCAGGCGCCCTTGTAATAAGACCATGGTTAAAGTAGAGAAAACTAAAAAGCTGTGCAGGGCTTATTAAAATTAAGAATTGTACTCATCAAAAGAAAGTAAAAAGATAGAATCCTGAGATACTCATAATACACATAAATGACAAATAATACCAAGTGTATGGGGCGCCTGGGTGGCACAGCGGTTGAGCGTCTGCCTTTGGCTCAGGGCGTGATCCCGGCGTTATGGGATTGAGCCCCACATCACTCTTCCGCTATGAGCCTGCTTCTTCCTCTCCCACTCCCCCTGCTTGTGTTCCCTCTCTCACTGGCTGTCTCTATCTCTGTCGAATAAATAAATAAAATCTTTAAAAAAAAAAATACCAAGTGTATATAATGAACTCCTAAAAATCAATAAGAAGACCACAAACAACCCAATAAAAAGTAGCCAGGAAATATGAAGAAGTATTTCACAGAAGAGGAAATTACATATGGCCAATAAATGCAAAGAGATGGTCAGCATTATTGGTGGGCAGGAAAATGCAAATCAAGACCACAATGATATAGCCATTTCATTGGCAAAAATTCAAATGTTGGATAAGATATAGACTCATAAAATCTTTTTCGTATTGCTGGTGAGATTAAAAAATAAAAATGCTTGGGGCGCCCGGGTGGCACAGCGGTTAAACGTCTGCCTTCGGCTCAGGGGCGTGATCCCGGCGTTATGGGATCAAGCCCCACATCAGGCTCCTCCGCTATGAGCCTGCTTTTTCCTCTCCCACTCCTCCTGCTTGTGTTCACTCTCTTGCTGGCTGTCTCTATCTCTGCCGAATAAATAAATCTTTAAAAAAATAAATTAATTAATTAATTAAAAAAAAATAAAAATGCTTTGGCATTACCTTCCAAAGTTGGCAGAGAAAAAAAAAACATACTCGTGACCCAGCAATCTTCTTTCAGGTGGAAAGAGAAAGCTAAAATATATAAAGTAAGAGAAATGCACAAGAAGTTTGATCACAGCACTGTTCAGCAAAAACCTGGAAACAACCCAAAAGCTGCCTGTCAGTGAGAGAGTGGATGACAATTTACAGTAATTAAAACAAATAAATGTATGAATGAAATTTTATCCTAAGATTTCATCATAAATGAAAAAAGTAATGGGGCACCTGGCTGGTTCAGTCAGTAGAGCATATGACTCTAGATCTCAGGGTTGTGAATTTGAGCCCCATCTTGGGTGTAGAGATTCCTTAAAAATAAGAATAAACCATCTTTTAAAAATTTTATTAAAAAAAGATTTCATCATAAGTGAAAAAAGTAATTTTCAAATATATACATCACAATGTACTTTATATGAAATTTTTAAATTTTTTAAAAAATCCTCAACTTATTAGTCATATATTCTTTTACTTTTCTTCTTGTGGTTTTCCCAGAGATTGTAATTTGTATCCTTGACAGATTAGTACTTTCATGTTTTCCTGGAAAATTCAAAAACTTTAGAACACTTAAATCCCATTTACCACCCTTCCTACTTATTTACCATTGTTGTCATATATTGTAATTTTCTGTTTTTAATCCCACAAAACATTATTACTCTTCTTTTCTGCAATCAATATTAACTTGGTTTCCTTGCACATTTATCTGGTTTTTCGCTCTTCATGCCTCTTTACATTTCCTAATTTACCTGAAATAATCTTCCTTCTGTTTGATGAATGCACTTTAATTCTCTTAGTTTTTGTCTGAAAGTATATTTGTTTTACTTACTTTTTTGATCATTCCATTTTCTGGGAATAAAATTCTAGGTTGGGATTTATTTTCTTTTTGCACTTTTTAAAAGTATTGTTTCATTGTCTTCCAGCTTCCATTGCTCCTGTTTTATTGGATATTCCTTTAATGACATTTTTTCATTTTTCTTTTGCTCTTTGTTCTTGGTGTTTAGTAGTTATACTCTGATGTGTCTAGGTGTGTGTATGGGAGGGGAGTAGAAACTTGGTATATTTCATTTTTAGAAAGATTCAAATAATTATTTATGCAAATATTATTGCTATCCAATTTTCCTTCTCCCCCTTTGTGTCCTCTATATTTCTTACAGAAATCTATAAGAAAGAGCAGAACAAAGTATTCATTTTTTTCCTTGTTTCATTTAGAATGTTTTTATCAGAGTTTCTTCCAATTCACTAATTCTCTTTTCAGCTTTGTTTATCTGTTTTTAAATCTGTTCACTGGGATCTTAATAAAATTATTGTTTTTAAGTTTTAGAATATTTTTTATTCTTTCTGATAGCTGCATTTGTTTGCCAGAGTTCTCCATCTTCCTTTATTTCTTTGAACATATTAAGCATAATTATTTTAAAGTCTATGTGTGGTAACTCTGTTATCTTGATCCTCTGTGTTGTTTTTCTTGGTTTTTCATGATGTTGTCATATACTTGGATATCTTTGAATGCAAGGCATTTTAAATGAAAACTTGTATAGATACTTTGAGGTCTAAGATGGGGTCATCTTTCTCCAGTGAAGATTTGAGTTTGTTTCCAGAAGACTTGTAAGGGCATCAGCAATATTAGATCACCTTAATCCCTTAAAGGATTGAGAAAATTTCAATTGACCTTCCATCTCAGTAAGGGCTAATCTACTTCCAGTCTACTCTTTACCCCTAGGGTTTGGGTTTTAATGATGTCAGTCTAAAACCTGGGAGTTAAACATCCTCTTCCTTGGTGAACACTGAAATCCAGTTTTGTCCTCTTGGCCTTACGAGTTTACCAGGAGCTTTGTCATCACTTCTTCCAAAATCAGCAGATGTCTAAGGAGAATACAGCCTCAAATTTCTGCCTCACCTCTCAGGGTTTCTTCTCCTTGATCGTGAACTCACAATTCTTTAGTGTTTTGTTATCTCTCTGATAATTTCAAGGACATTATATATATATATATATATATATATGTATTTTTTTCTCTAGCATTTCAACTTGTTTAGTGAAAAGATTGGTCCAAATTACAAAGTTTACCTCTAAAGTGAACTCCCAAAATTTGCTTTTATCTATTTTCTCTGTGCATTCCTATATGTAGGAATACATGTAGATGTAAAAAAAATTATATAAAAATGAAAATAAGGAAATGACCAACACAAAATTCAGGACTATGGTTCATTCAGATAAGGGGATACTGAAAGATGGATTGGTTGTAGATGAGGAGAACATTGTTAGATATAGGTTCTTCTCATGCCTCTAGCTTTTGTTTCGGGTGTCAGTCAAAGGAACTAATCACATTATTAAGAACAGCTAATTGAATAAATAAAAAAGGGCCATGCATAGCCCACTGAAACATGTCTCATGAATTACAATTAATCCTATTCTGTGTAACTTACGTTTAATTTTAAAAATATTATGTAGGAAAGGAAATACAATCATAGTATATTAGTGTGGCACAGATGAGGATAATTTAAGTACTGAATAGTGATCTTACTGAAATTATGATGGGCTAAACTTGGGGACTAAAAGTGTGTATTTGAGGGGTGCCTGGGTGGCTCAGACGGTTGAGTATCCAACTCTTGATTTTGGCTCAGGTCATAATTCACGGTCGTGGAATTGAGCCCTGCATTGGGCTCTGCGCCCAGCATTTACTTGAGATTTTCTCTCTCCCTCTGCCCCTTCCTCCACTTGTGCTCTCCCTCTCTCTATCTCTCTCTCTAAAATAAATAATCTCTTTTTTTTTTTAAAGCGTGTATTTGTGTGGAGGAGCAGGAAATAAAAGATAACTAAATCTTCGTCTTATATGTTGGGAAATAAATACATAATGCCTAAAATGAAAACATCACAAAATGATCATATTATTTGGAACTGAGAAAGTAAATAACATTCTGCTGCAAGAGTTCAAAATGGTTGACTGGAAGTGTGGTGGTGGGGTGGGAGTGAGAAATCAAGTTAATATTATAACAAGGTTTTTAGAGCTGTTTGACCCTTTAAACTTAATAAAGTCTATAACTTCGGTAAAATTAAAATTTTTAAAAAGTTACCATTGCTAATTAAAAGTAGAAGAAACATATAGTAGAAAATAATGGAATACTTGAAGATATTTCGCCTAAAACTTACCATATCAGTTGATTTATTATTTCAACCAGTTGGCTTTCAGCCAATTCCTTTGCCTTTTCCACATGGTAAAGGCATGCTGTGCCTGCTTTTAATTTTGAAAGAAAAAAATAAGGAAAGAAAGAAAGATATAGAGGAAAGAGAGAAAGAAAAGTAAAACCTTTAAAAGTGTGTGCTGTTCATCTGCAAGGATTTTTATTAGGTTGATGGCTATATGTGCATAGCCCTAAAGTTCTGAAAAGAGGTTAAACTTTTATTTGGAAGTCACGAGCTGAAAAGACAGCTTAGCTATTGTCTTGATTAAAAGGGGATGCTCCATAAAAATAATTGAAAATATATTATTTGATAAACCAAAAACTAGAAAAATTATTGTCCAAATGATGTGACATTATTAAACACTGTGAAAAATGAGGATTTCTGCAAAACTGCCAAAAAAAAATTAAAAATCCTGTTCTACACTTCTGATGGAAATGTATTTCTGTTCAAGCATGTTTATTAGTTGCCTAGGCTGAATTTTCGGTTCTGTGTTGGTTAGTCATAGACTGTGTGTTTTGTCTTCTAGTTACTATGTATCAAGCTTGGCACTGAAATTCAGCTGAGGATGAGGCTCCGCACAATTCAGAAGCCTTCTTTGGCCGCTGATTGTACATCCAATCTGAAACAAAAGTGATTATAACACACAGTACAAATTGAGTTTGCCCAGAACTTCAGCCTTTCTTTTTTTTTTTTTTTTAAGATTTTATTTATTTATTTGACAGAGATAGAGACAGCCAGCGAGAGAGGGAACACAAGCAGGGGGAGTGGGAGAGGAAGAAGCAGGCTCACAGCGGAGGAGCCCGACGTGGGGCTCGATCCCATAACGCCAGGATCACGCCCTGAGCCGAAGGCAGACGCCCAACCGCTGTGCCACCCAGGCGCCCCAAGCACATTTTCTTTTAAGATTTTATTTATTTGTCAGAGCATGAGCAGGGGGAGGGGCAGAGGGAGAGGGAGAAGCAAGCTCCCCACTGAGCAAGGAGCCTGATGCAGAACTGGATCCCATGACCCTGGGATCATGACCTGAGCCAAAGGAAGATGCTTAACCCACTGAGCCACCCAGGCATTCCAAGCACATACATATTTTTAAATCTTGTGATATTTACTAGATATTTGTTATCTACTATCTCCTTGTAAAGTACGAAGTATCTGTATGTTTTTGTGTTGACATATCCACAAAGCCCAAAGTCAGGATTTTAGGTATAGCCAAAGAACCAGCTACATTTAGCTTCCACCAAAGTAAATGAATATACAACATATTTTGCCAGTGCCATAAGCAATGAGTTGACAAGCCCCATGACATTTTTTGGTTACATGTTTTGAGTGACCACATTTTAAGTTACAAGGCTAACCAACCTCATGGCCATAAAAAGTTCTAACACTCCCACCCTATTAGATATTGCATTTATATCTAGCTTATTCATTTGTGCCTCCACATTGGGTAACTAGGGAAACAATGATGTCACTGCTCAGTGTGGTACTTAGTAACTTCCCTATTTGGGCTCATGGTTTGGGAAGCCTGCAGTTATTTAATAAGCCTCACCTCCACCTCTGTAATAAATTCAGGCAACTTTTATTTTTCTAAGGGGAAAATAGGGGAAGCAGGATCATTCTGAATAATGTGCTGTTTGGAAGAAAATATGTATTCTAAAGTGTACTGTTTCTAAAAAATCATCTTTGCATTGGCAGCAAAAGTTTTTTGATAGACATTGACAACATTGAGCCAATTGTGTGACCCAAATTAATGTTCCCCCTGGACCATGTTCCTTTGAGCAGTTGTCCTTCCACTGGCCTTCACTTCCATTGGCTCCCGTCCCTTACTTACCACCTTACTTTTGTTTTAAGAAGGTGGATCTCTATCTTGGTCTTCTTCCTTGTAATCTTCTTTCCAACTCCATCTCATTGGTAAACAAACAAACAAACAAACAAAGTTTTTAGAAATAAACAGTACCCAGTATAGCTCTGGGCCCACTACCCTCAAAATGGGATAAAAATTAGTTGGCAATCTTTCCAGTGAAATAAATAAACGGACACTCAGTACAACTCAGCTATCACTTGCCTAATATGTCTGTGTTCTTAGTTGCCAAAATCATTTCACTCCCCTTTTTTTCTCAAAGTTGCTATACCACTTGCTGCTCTCCTTCAGCTTTTGACCTGAAAGTATAATTCATTGAGGAACTTGAAGCAACTACACGTGAATTCCATTATTTCCTCACCATCTAAGCTACTAAACTTCTCTGCCTTCAAATCTGTGTTTCCTTCTACTTCCCTGTATGAAGGGTACCAAAGGTCAACCTGACACTTGGGTTTAAGATCATCCTCCTCCCTTTCTGCTGTACATTCTCATCATCCCCATGGTCTGCTATCTCCTGGTTTTCAAAAGCCTTTCCCTGACCCTACATATCACTCTAATACTGGCCCATTTCTCTTCTCCCCATTCACTGGCAAATAGTATGTATTTCAAATAGAGAGTTGTCAGTTGTGTTGAATGCTTCTGAGGAGTCTGGGGTCCACAGTTTTGGACCCTCGGGGAAGCATCTGTACTTTACTATCTCCATTTCTACATCTCCTGTTGCCTTCAGCCTCCCCTCACCAAACTTCTGCCCCATCACTCCCCCGAAACTGCTCTTGTAAGGGTTCCCAGGAATTCCATCTGTCACATCCTGTGTACCCTTAACTTCTTGGCAGTGTTCAGTACAACTGAATCTTCTCTTTAAAAACTGGTTCTCCCAAAAGCAGAGCTTTGGACAAAGACTTGTATGCAGACTTGTTTATTTGGAAGAAAGATTCCAGGGAGATCACGATAGATCCCAGAAAAGGAAAAAAAGTCAACGAGATTGTGTTCTCGTGTTGGCCATGGCTGTGGGTGACTGATGCAGGCATTGCTTGATTCAGAGGACTCTGATTTATAAGACCTTGAAGAGTCTTACAAAATGTGCCTTAAGAACTGTCTGCTTGGGGGTTAAGAGAAGAAATGCATGTCTGTCAGATCTCATCCCCTCTAACGCAAGGATGGGACCCCACATGTGTTATCATTCTAGTGCTTGCTAGGTGCCAAATGGGTTCCCACCCCATGGGCCAGAGAAGCTCCAAGGCAGGAAGAGGGAGGTATCTGGTTTCTACCTACTGTACCTGTCTGGTTGCACCTGCATGAAGCCTTTAAAGCCTTCATTGGGACACCTGCTAAGTGCAATTAGTTAAGCGTCCGACTCTTGGTTTCGGCTCAGGTCATGATCTCAGAGTTGTGAGATGGACCTGCACGTTGGCTCCTTGCTCAGCACAGAGTCTGCTTAAGACTCTCTCCCTCTGCCCCTCCCCCCGCCTTGCTCACTCTCCCTCTCTCTGAAAAAATAAATAAATCTTAAAAAAAAAAATGTAAAGGCTTCGTGGGACTTGTCATTGCAGCAGTGACTAGAGTAAACATTGGGGCTGAGAAGATGTAAAGGAGTCATAAACTTCCTGACACTACACTTAACCAAGTATCTGTCCATCTTACTTTTTGATTTCTCTGCTTCACATCCTAATGTTGGCATTCCCCATGGCTCTGTACTGAAGTTGCTGGTCTTTTAAAAATCCAAACACTTTCTAGGTGACCTTTTTCATCCCCATAAATGTAAATATCATCTATTTGACTTCCAAATCTAGCCCTAGACTCCAGAATGGTGTATTTAATTTTTTGCTTATCTCGTTCCATCTCATCATTTAGGGAATTATTGTAACATTAATACCCTTGTAATCATTATCCATATCAAGAAGTAGACCCAGAAGCCTTACTGTATGTTTCTCCAACCCTATCATGCCCCCATGCTTCCCTCCAAAAGTAACCACTCTCCTGACTTACTTTGTAGTAACCTCTTGTGTTGATGATGTTATCACCCAAGTGTGCATCTTTAGACTCTGTTGTTACACTTTAGACTCTGTCTGAATTTTTTGATATATTTTTGTACTTCCTCACAATTTGAAGGACCTGGGCAATTTTGACCAGTAGTGTTTTTAGCAGTCTAGATTTTTTTCATGGTGCTGTTTATCATGTTCTTTTTCTAATGTATTTCTTGCAAATTGGGTCCAGACACTTGATCAAACTTAGATTAGATCCCTTTAGTAAGATTGCAGCTGGTTTTCTTGTCTCTGTTTCGAAATGACATCATTATCTAGATATGTTATTTCATGGGGTTACAAATTGGTGATATCCTACTTTAGCCATTTTCATTTTACTTTCTGGAATTTTTTTTAAAAGAGATGCTTCTTTTTATCTACTATTTGATAACTCAGTAGTACAGTTTATATAGGAAAGGCAAGGTAAAGTAAATGATTTTCCTTAATTTATCAGTTTTCAAGATCATGTATTGGTTCCCTGTCATCCCCTGGAGGAGATAATTATATTATTTTAAGCAAATGAGTTTATATACATTTGATAGGTTTTGATCCACTACAATTCTTATATTTATTGAAGCTCAGAATGTCCCATTTAGGACATTAGAAGCTTCTTTAAGTTGCCTCCTGAATCCTTTAGACATGACCCCAGTGATTTGTTAGCTTTCTTACTCTGGTATGATAAGATGTACCAGGTTCATCTTAAACATTTCTTGCCCCAGACTTGGTAGAGTGTTCTGATCACCCCTTTCTAAGGTGAGTGGGGGGGTGGGGTTCCCCACACCAACAAGCAAGTCTCTGGACACTCGGTAGGCGTCCTGCAGTTCAACTCAGTTCTGACACTATCTGCCTAGAGATAGCAGCAGATCCCACAAGACTGCCCCTCCTGCCTTCGGATGCCAATTGCAAGCCCATGTTGTTACCAGTGCATCTGATCCAACTGGGTGTAAATTCAGGTTCCTATGACCATTTCTGTGGGTTCACTTAATTTTCAAGAGTAGCTCACAGAGCTCAGGAAACCCATTTACTTACTAGATTACTGATTTACTACTAAAGATACTGAAGGATAAAAATCAACAGCCAGATGGAGAGATACATAGGACAAGGTATGAGGAAAGGGTGGGGAGCTTCCATGGTCTTCAAGCACACCACTCTCCCACATGTTCACAGACCCAAAAGTTCTCCAAACCTTGTCCTTTTGGATTTTTATGAAGGCTTCATTTCATAAGTATGATTGATTAAATTGTTAGCCATTGGCAATTAATCCAACCTCCAGCCGATCTCCCCTCTCTGGAGCTTAAGGGGCAGGACTGAAAGTTTCCAGTCTAGTCACTGAGTTGGTTCCCCTGGCAACAAGCCCCATCTTTAGGTGACCAGGCAGCATTCTAAAAGTCACCTTATTAACATAACAAAAGACACCTTTATCTCTTACCACTTAGGAAATTCCAAGGATCTTAGAAGCTTTGCTGGAAACAGGGACAAAGACCAAATACATATTTCTTATTATAAATCACAGTATCACAGTTGACATCAGCCATCTTTCCATGAAGCTCTGGTTTCCTTCAATAGGAAGTGGTATATCAAGACCACAGTCTGGGGGATTGGTCATTGTTTCTAGGCTTTTCAGGGGAGCTAGAAAATAATATGTATTTATTTAATTATAAAGTATCTCTTGAGAGTCTGCCTTTATGCTGCTGTGTTTAATTCATATTCATGACTATAAGGGTTTTACTTACCCTCTTCTGTGTTATAGTTGTATCCTTTCTTCCACGTCATGAATTTTGCTTCTCAAGGACATAAGAGATGATAGAATTAGAACATCCCATAATAATTTCTTTGTTTTATCCCAACTGCACACACAACAGTCTCAGACGAACAATGCTAAGAATATTGATATCACTAATACTAATATGACTAATAATACCACCAACAATTATGATTACTGGAAGCAGTTAAAAAAATTTTTTTTTGCATATAGTATCCCCATTTTTTTATGCTTGCACTCTACAGTTGTCAGAGGATGTAACTGTTACATACTTTTTAACCTGTATTCAGTTCTACGTGTAATTATATATTAAATGCTGACTATCAGTCTTTATATAGCTGTCTCTGAGTCATTTCTGTTGTGTGAAGCTTACTGTGTAGTAGATCCCTGAAGAAGCGCTCACAGGAACAACATTCCTTGAGTTCTCATGTACCCTTAATACTTTGTGTTCTTTGTACCTGAAGATAGGTTTTGCTCAATGTTTATCTTTGGCTCATATTTTCTTGAGTGTCTTAAATATGTTACTTTTTTCTCCTGCCGTTAGGCACTGTTGTCAAAATGCTGATTGTAATGTAATTTTCTTTTTCTTTTGGGCTGGATCCCCAAATAAGTTTTTATTTAAAACCCATTGAGTTAAAAATGTAGCTTTAAGGGCACCTGGGTGGCTTAGGTCATGATCTCAGGGTCCTGCAATCAAGCCCCACAGTCTGGCTCCCTGATCAGCAGGGAGTCAGCTTCTCACTCTCCCTCTGCTGCTCCCCCTGCTTGTGCTCTATCTCTCCCTCTCTCAAATAAAAAAATAAAATCTTTTTTTAAAAAAATGTAGCTTTAAATATTGGTTTATTTGAGGAATTTTTTAAAGTTAGTTTTTAGTATGTGTTATTTTGTCTACTTTTGTTCTTTAAGAACTTCTATTATTCATATAGTAGGTCTTATTTCTTTCCAACATTCGTCACTTTTGTTCAAATACTTTTTTATCTCTTTCTACTTAAGAAAAGTATATATTTCTCTTAAGGCATTTTTTTCTATTTTTTTCTTTCTTATGCTCCTAGTTTGGCCTTCATGTCTAAAATTATTTTCTCCTTTTATTTCTAATTCTTTCTTAGATTCTGTCATCTCATTTTCTAATTTTGATTCATGCTATTCTTTTATTTCTTACTTTTTTAGATGCTTTTTTAGATCATTTTGAAATAGCAGATTAAAGTCTGCGTGTTTTATGGACATCAGTTCCAGCATGCTCTCATTGACTATAAGGATGTTTACTCTGCTCCTTATTCTGTTTTTAAAAATAGTGACTTAGTGCAGGATTTGACTTCATACTTTCACGTTGCTTATTTTTATGTGAGATTAGTTTTCCTTAACTTTTAGAAGGAGGCTTGGTTCATGTAGCTTTTGTCAAATATTAACAAAATATGAGGGCTTGTATTCTTAAATTTCCTGGTTTTGTTTCCCTCTCCCACTTGTATCTGGACCATCTCTTTCCAGGTTTCTGTCATCCATATCCTTCTCAAGTTTGATTCCACTAACAGCCATTTTGCTGCAGTGTGGGGCTCTGGGCTGGAAGGGAACTCTGGCTGATCATTTTCAAAAGTTCATAGACTCTAACCCCTTCAGCTGCTATTGTGCACTTGGCATTCACACACTGTGGTTGTAGGTAAAATCCTGCCACTTTTAGCTGCTATCTTATGGTTGGCCTGCTGTGCTTTCAGTGAATTCCTGTAGGCAATGTTGATATCTTCTGTTCTCATATCTGGCAGATGTCCTGTACTTCTCTGTGCTTCCCCCATACAGATGTGGATACTAGGCAGATCTTGTGGTTGTTGATATTTGTCCCCACCCACTTATATTTTGGGTTTTATAGAGCTGATACTCTGTCACCAAGTTTGGTTGTAAATGTAGTCCATAGCTTTTGAGTTTTACTGTTGACTTGGTCATTTTTTATGTAGGGATTTGGTTCCTACTACCACTCCATCCTCCTATAGCATTCTCAAGAAACTAGTAATTTTAAGCCAAAAATAAATCAACCAAATCTCTCTTTAAATCAACTACAAAGTTATTCTATTGGAAATGATAAAACTACTTTGGGTGTGCCAAGCTGATCAAATTTTATTTTTACAGGGGCACCTGGGTGGCGCAGTCGTTAAGCATCTGCCTTTGGCTCAGGGCGTGATCCCAGCGTTCTGGGATCGAGCCCCACATCAGGCTCCTCTGCTAGGAGCCTGCTTCTTCCTCTCCCACTCCCCCTGCTTGTGTTCCCTCTCTCGCCGGCTGCCTCTGTCAAATAAATAAATAAATAAATCTTTTAAAAAAAGTTTATTTTTACAAGAGTAAAACAAAATGCACGTCTGCTTTCTTCTAAACCTCACTTCTGTGTCTCTTTTCTTGGAGCCCTATCAAAAATGACGTCACAGAATGGAATATATTGTTCCTAATTTAACACTTTTGGGGTGATTAGATCATATACATGTAAATGTTAGAGAAGTGTTGAGATCTTTGTAAATCATTGTGTTAAAATATATGTTTCCATTAGTACATTAATATTGTAAGTGAAGTTCAGTTTCTGACTTTATACGCAAGTGTTAATGAATAGACACATTTACCTACTGATTAAATATAAACAGCTTCCCACAATGATGGCTGAACAGACCAGGGCTTTAGAAAATTATTACTTAAACCTCTATCTGGCAGTCTGCTCAACTTCCCATGTGATTTATATGGTGACTGGTTTACCAATGGTTTTAAAACGATCTTCACTACCTTGGCTTCTTGGTTGGCTCAGTCGGTAGAGCATGCTACTCTTGATCTTGGGGTTGTGAGTTCAAGCCCCATGTTGGGTGTATGCTAAAAAATAAACAATATTCACTCAGAATTAGAGCTTTTTAAAGTAATTTAAGATACCTTTACTAGGCCACTCAGTCAAGTTATAGCCTCATAAGACCATAACAGATAACACCTCTCATAGTTTTATTAAAGTGATAATATTCAGTAGAATTTATTTTCACTTAGAGTTTATTGTTGTAAATCAAAGTATAAAATGTCTTATAAAAATTATTTAAATGCCATCATAGATTGATGGATGGATAGGAAATGGATAGATGTTTATATACATTATGAAGTAAGTATAGAAAAAAGTTAATGGTAGAATCTAGGTGATGGGTATAGATACGTTTACTGTAAAATTCTTTCAACTTTGCTGTATGCTTGATGATGTTTGTAATAAAATATTAGAGAAAATATCATCATAAATGTTAAACCTCTATGAAAGTGAAGTGGGAGACACTTTGGATTTCATTCTAGAATTTCCTTATTTAAAACCAAAGTTTGTAAGAGCTAGAAGAATTATATTTTGAAAATTTCTTCTGTGTGTATTTAAGCACATTTTAGTAACTTGTATGAAGGAAGAATTTCTTTAAAACAGGTTGTATCTGTTCTTCTTCATGGGCTTTCTATCCAAAATGGCTTTAGGAAGGAGTTTTCCTTGGTAGGGCTTAAAATAAAAATCAAATTTAAAAAAATGTTTGAACTAGGTGCCAGAAGATGCAGGTGTAGACAATTCCTTCCCCACATACTCATGCCCACAATAGGGTTTTGTTTTTTAGCTGTGACAGGAGGGGCGTGCTTGGGGCATAGGCTCAAGAAGATTGAAAAGTGATGATGGTATATTTGCTACCTGCCCATAGCATGGATCTGGTCCCTCAGGATTAGAGAAGTAAAGGTCAGAAAGTAGACCTCCTACAACTCTGGGTACCAGCCAAGCTGCTGTGGGGCTTACATGTCCCAATGTGCAGAAAGTGAAGGTGAAGGCCATTCTGCCAACTAGCATGGAAGTCAGGTCAGCTGTTGCATGTTGAGGGCTGGCAATTAGAGGAACATCCAAAAGCAGCATCCTTGGCCTGGACATCATTGTTCTCAGAGTTGAGCCTTCTGTGAAGACCTCAGCAGGGTTCATTCAACTAGATTCCTGAGCAGTGATGAAGACATCTGAATGGAAGAGGAAAAGGTGGTGGACCCACATGAGACTGCCATGCCAGACTGGCTAGAAGACATAGATGAGTCTCCCTTTGGTGGCTGATGGAAACAAATGAGGGATGCTTTGAGTTTATTGTTTGAGACTAAGTGCCCCAAAAAGCAGAGCCTGAGATGGAAATTCTTATTCAAGTGATTCATTTGAGAACTGTTCTCAAGAAAAGGGCGTGAGGAAGGCAAGATGGAGCAGGGGAAGACAGCTACCCAAAAATGAGGTCTTAGCTGGAGGTTAGCTTCCATCAGACCTCACACAGAAGCTCTGGAGGGTAGATTGCATTTCGCAACTGTCCCTGAGGCGAGGAGGATTGGTCTTCTGTAATTTTGTATCAGCCCATTTGGCTGAAGTTTGGCCCAGCTGTAGAGGTTTGGAACAGCCTTCCAAATGAAGAGGCTCCTGAGGGCAATTCTTTGGAGAAAAAGGAAGCTGTGTCTTTTTAAAATCCAAACTAGAGTAGTGGGTGCATGGCCTGTAAAAGGGAGCTGGGCGGAGCTTTATTACTTCTGCTGTGTTCCTGTTTCACAGGTAGGGATTGCCGAGTCATTGTAATCTAGGTATAAATGTGAAGTGACCCTCATTTTATAGTTTCAGGCTTGTGAGGCCAGCCATACTAACCAAATATTGATCTTAGATTAGCTTCAAGCTTGTAGACCACAAATGAGTAATGTGCTTGCCTTTAGGGACTATACCTGATTATAGCATTGTAAGCTCCATACTCAAGACTGGATGATTTTTAAAATATGAAAAGAGTAATAACAGTATAAAAAGAAAATTTGATTCAGGGTTAGCTCTCAGGGAATTCAGTCCCGTTTCTACCACTTCTGTGGCTTCAGCCAAGTCTTGAAATGTCTCTGGATTCTTGTTAGATAAGGGATAATTGACATTTGCTACAACCTTAATATTTTGCTTATTCTATTAATAAGGTAATAGGGAGCCGTTGAAAGTCCTCCAACAGAGGCTGTTTGGTTTAAAGTATCTTTGAGAAAGGTGAACCCAGTAACACTGTGTGTACTTCCTGGAAGAGTGAAAAGCAGAGAGACAGACTAAAAGGCTGACACAGTAATCAGACTTGAGGTAGTTAGGCCTTCCCTGCTCTCCCCCAGCCAAACTAGGTTAGAGTCCTCTGCAGAAGTCTCTCAAAGCATCTCGAAATTACACGTTCAGTGTTCACTCTATCCACCAAACATTACTTTGCATAGGGACAGGAACTATGCCTGTCTTATTCATCATTGCATATCCAGAGGAAGACACCATGGTGTCCAGCAAATATTTGCTGAATAAATGAGGAGTTTGAATAAAGTAGAGGAATGTAGTTTAATTCAATAGATATTGGCCAAGAATAAATGACAAGTCTTGATATCTGATGAAGGAGAAGAGTGACAGATAACTTTAAAGCCTTGAGCCTGAGAGGGCATTAATAAAGAAGTTAGAAGGGTTAAGTCTATGAGTTTTCTGTTGCTGCAGAACAAATAACCTACTGGATTTGAATAATGCACAATACACCTATTGGGTGAGGAGTTGGGCACAGTTTAACTAGGTCTTCTGCTTAGGGTCCCACAGGCTGCAGTGAAAGAGTCAGCCAAAGCTGATATTCTCCTCTGGAGCTTGGGTCCTCTTCCAACCTCGTTCAAATTATTGGTTGAATTCAATTCCTTGAATGATGATGATAGGACCACTCAGCAACTAGAGGCTGTCTTCTTCCTAAGTAGTTCACAACATGGTCATTTGTTTTTTCAAGGTCAATAGAAGAGTGTCTTTCTTTCTTCGGCTCTCTTCTTTCATGGAAGGGATACACCCTGTTTTAAAGGTCTTACCTGATTAGGTCAGATCCACCTAGGGTAATTTCCAAGTTTTGATTAACCCAAAGTCAACTGATAGGGGACCTTAATTACATCTACTCAGTTTCTTCATCTTTGCCATATTGTTGGCTAGAAGCAAATCAGGCTCTACCCACACTGAATGGAAGAAGATGACCCAAATGTGTGGATACCAGGGAGTAGGAATCACAGGGAGCCACTCTGGAATCCTGCAGACCACAGTAAGTCAGCTCAGTGGTTGTCACATTTGAGTATTAGTGGGAGATAAGAAGCCAGTGATGGGTGAAAGAGCATTTGGACTTGTGGGTTGGACACAGTTGGTACTAGGAGAGAAAGTTTATTATCCAGAGAGGGAAGCAAAGGGACAAAGACACTCTGGGTTTTGGGAAGATGTTACTATTTAGGGAAGGAAATGGACCTAGAGAAGTAGAGAGAGATCAGCAAAATAGAGGAGAGGAACTCATAATGAACTCACATAAGCAGGAGGGAATTTCAAGAGCTGGGGGATTAGTAGAGTTGAAGGTCACAGCCCTGGAGGGGAATACTGACAAAACCATTCATTTGTGCAGTGACCTTAGAGAAAACTGGTGTGGTGCAGTGGTGGTGGCAGAGTCGAGGCTGCAGGGAATTAATGAAGCAGGGACTGGTAAAGTAGCAGAAGAGGAGTGTTGGGTGGAGGCCTCTGAGAACTCCCACATCCGTCAGGGACTGGGCCGGGCCAGGAGTCAACAGCTTCTGCAAGAGAACGAGCGTCCACCGGGGCCTGTTTAGTCTAGCTCTGCCTACACAGCCCTCTGTTGACTTTCATTCTGGAGTGTGAGCTAACACCACAGTTTGCGTTTAGGCTGTTTGGGGGCTCTCCTGGACAAGACAAATGAGACTTTTAGAAGAAAACATGAGTAATCTACCAACATGGGGAAATCTGAGGTAGGGAGCCTTTCTGCTCTCTGAATAATTAAAAATAGACTCTTCCATCTAGTTCTGAGAGTTGAATTTTTAATGATGAATAAAAATCCCTTGCTGAGTTTCTTTTTGGCCAGGCCTCATTTCTTTCAAGTCAGGAGCCCAGTTGCCCTAGCTGTTTTGCTGAAATCAAGTAGAATTCTGAGGAAATGAAATAATAGGAAGCATTCAGCAATTTTTGGACCCAAGACAGATATTCTGAGGCTCTTGAAATAACTGGTATTGAAGAGGTGTCTCATTAATCAAATGCAGTGTTTCCATATAAAAGCTAAATTTAATTCCAGTGTAGGAAATCCATAAATGAAGCAGTTTCTCTTCATGGCGTCTTAGGATTGTGTTCCGTTCTGTCTCCTTTCATTCAAAAGATCAACCTGAAATAATTTTGTTTTTCTTATGAGAGGTGTGTAGCTAACAAAGACCAACACTGTCATTTGATTGTATCAATATGGCAGTAATATTGTTGGACTTTCTTGTATCTCACTATCATTATTAGTTACACATAATTGCTTCTGTCACCAAGCAATTCACATAAGTGTTTTCATCTTTTTTTTTCTTTATCATTTGTTCCATGTTAAAAATTCCTGGGTATAAATACTATTCTGGAAAAATAGGATTAAAACCTACAGACCTAAGAGTTTATAATCATCTCTGCAGCCCACTGTGTTCATCTAACATTTTAAATGGATTTTTCCATCATTCTAAACCAATAGGGTAACTGCTATACACACTGTTGTAAAGTGTATTTCATGGCTCACTGGGTTTTTCTGTCTTTAACTTTACAATATATGTAATTTGATTAAAATTTTGGCTGGTCGGGATAGGAGAAATAGAGGGAAATTGCTCTTAACGGAATCTCCAGTGTGCCTGGGATTATAATTGAAGCAGAAATGAACATCTTTCTCTGTAGGAAGTTAAAGAAAGGCTTTGTTCCATTTTTACATTGGAGATCATCTGTTATTGTAACCTAGACACCTAAACCCACTCCAGATTCAAAATGTGCCATTTATAAACATGCATGCCAAGTTTCAAATGCCCTTTTTAATGTTTGCATATAATTTGAAGCTTGCAATGCCAAAGTAAAATACAGTTTCCATTGTATTGCATTACCCACACTGCATGTGAGCTGCCTCTTTTCTCTGACATTACTTGAATAGACGAAGCATAGTTTGACTTGGTTCAAAAGAGGAATGTTTCTCGGCTCAACTGAAATGATTGCTAGGTAGAAGCTGCCAACTTCATTTTCCCCCCACAGAAATGTACATTTTTCCCTATTATAAAATGTACTTATAATAGAAATGAGACAGTTCCCAAGAGTGTGGTTATCCAGAGGTAATCTCAACCCAATCTGATTAGAGGCAAGTGGCTCATGCCTCAAAATGCTCCAGGGTATGATTATTTTATGATAACCATACTCTGTATCATGTCTTATTGATTAACTAATAAAGCGTCAGCATTTCTATTTAGAAGAAAAGCTGAGAAACCAGGGGAGGATTCTGGTTCTAAAAGGAAGTGATTCCTTTGAAGGACCCAAACTACATCTTTTGTGCCAACTTTTTACAATTTCTCGTGGAACATGAAAAGTTATCACGTGCTTATTTTCACATCACTTTGGCGGTAAGATCATTCGTTGGTTAAATCTGATGTATTGATTTATATTTAAATGTATCCTAAATTGTTGCCTCTTTCTGTTGTGAGAGGAGAATGTGTGAGAGCAGAATGACATTTCTTTAAAGAATGCTGCATTTTGTTCTCATCCAGATGACTTCATTGCACAGGTCCAGGGAAATATAGATAGAACCCGAAAAATATAGCAACCAGCTTGCCTATGGAAGCCATATGCTGGTAATATCAGCTAGTTTTGGAGTGAGAAAAGCATATGACTAGCAGGCAAGTATTTTGCAGCTAGAATAGCTTTTGGACTATCACTAGGAATGTGTCCCATGGCATATAAGTCCAACAATCAGATACCCACAATATCCGTATCTCTCCCAAAGACTATGACTACGTGTATATGAAAAAAGGTGGGATAGGGAATTGAAGCAATTACCTTACGTGATTCAATTCAACAACCAGTTTTGTCACAGTTACTTTATGTTTTCATTGTAAATATAAGCTTGTGGCCCAAATTACCGAATTATTGCCTCAGTATTCCATTTTCTCTTACTATGTAGACACAGCTAATATATTCAAATTGAAAAATGTTCCACAAGTAATAATGTCCACTGTAGTTCTTGGTGTTGTATGTTTTTGACAAAATTTCACTATCTGAGAAGTATCATCTAGTCACTTCTATAATCATTGGTCAAGAGGCACTGGGTGTTGTGGTCAGGAGATCCCTTTTACTCCTCAATCCATTTCCTTGGCTGTATGTTATTGATGTCACTCTAACGAAGATATACATAGGATTAGCTTAATTTATTCATTCCTGCTTTAAGTATCCCACTACTCGCAGAGCCAATGGTATTTTTATCTTCAAAATCCAAATCTGCTAGAATGGAATTTCTAATTTCCTGAAGAATATTTTACCAGAATCTCTATCTTTAAGATTTAGGTTTAGTATTTGTCATAGGAACCATCCAAACTGTTTTCATAAGGGCCTTAAAAACTGATCAAACTGATTATTTAACACACATCTTCCTATTAATCTGATGCTGTTTCTCGCCCTTTTAAAAACAGGATTTTACTGCTCATCTCTTTTTTTCTCCTATGATGGCACTGTTTTTTTCATCAGACCTTTGTTTGTGTTGTTTGTTTGTTTCTGCTGGACAGACACACTCATTCTAAATTATCTTTGACAGTCTCGCACAGCAAGATATGAAAGCTCTGCCCCCTAAGTTCTCAAAATTAAGGGAACACAGAACTCCCAAAGACTGATGGTGACATTTGTCCTAGAAAGAGTTGTCCAGGAAGAGCTCCCCCAACTTTTCTCCTTGGAGTGAAGAGCCAGCCACTCCATTGGTTCTGATCTTCTCGGATGTTAACAGATCCTCAGTGAGGATCAATGTACATGAGTAATGATTGGTGTTCTCATGTTTTTTCTTCTGTTTGCACTTACTATGAAAGGGAAACCTCATTAAAATGGAGTCAGGAGGCCAGAAGGGGAAGCTCTCATGCCCCACCCTTCCTTATCAAATGCAGCACCAACAGGAGGAGCAGCATCCTCCAAGACCACATGAATACTACTTTACTAGCCTGCAGAAGAAGTTTTCTCCTTGCCCAGCAACAGCCCAGCCAATGAGAAACTGCCACAACTCAGCCAGTGAAAAGCCACTACACTTTAAACCCCTAGTTTACTCCAATGGACTTTTTGTTTATAAGACCCCCCTCCCAGCTCCTCCCTTTCCTCTATAAAAGAGTGTTCCTCTTCTTTGTTCTTTTGAGTTGCGTATGGTTTTGACATGGTGACAATTCTTTTCTCTTCCCAAATAAACCCATTTTTGCTGGCAAAATAACTGAGTTTTATGTTTAAGGTTAACATAACTTAAGCTCTTCTGTTTTGGTATGGGTTTTTTTTGTTTGTTTGTTTCACAATGACCAGTGGAAATAATTTAGTATATAAACACATTTTAAGATAGTGTGTGTCCTTCTATCTCTTACCTTCTCATATCTGTGTCTCTGGCTGTTCCTTTTGGTTGTATATTTCAGTAACTCCCACATTTAGTTAGCATAGGCTAAATTACACTGCAATAACACACAACTGTAAACTGAGGTGTCTTAAAATAACAAAGATTTGTTTTTCACTCTAGAGGTGAGATTATTGGTCAGTGGGATAGGCTCTGCCCTACATAACCTCACTTTAGGACCGACACTGTCAGGAGCATTGCTGTACCTTGAGGCAGCAGGAAAGAGAGCTCTGGGGAGTCCTGCATGGGTCAAGTGCCCCGGTCCAGAAGTGATACACACTGATCAACATGATGCTCATAGTCCATCCAACCAGGATTGTATCAGAGAGGACAGACAGTACAGGGCTATTATAGGTCTGGAGTAAGGGAGAGCTAGAAACACTTGGTGTCCAGCATGAATGACTATCACATCCCCTCAGTTAAAACAATAGATCAGGGTGCCTGGGTGGTTCAGGCACTTAAGTGACCAACTTGTGATTTCAGTTCAGGTCATGATCTCAGGGTCGTGGGATTGAGCTCTGAGTCACTCTGTGCTCAGCAGGAAGCTTGCTTAAGATTCTCTCCCTCTCCCTCTGCCCCACTCCCCCACCCTCTAAAATGAATAAATAAATCTTTTTTTAAAAACCACAAAACAATAGAGCTACCTTTTTCCAGATTATGGAGGAGCTCATTAGCTTTTCTTCCCACATTACCTAGTAAATCCTTAGCGTACCTCAAAACCTCAGATTAAAGATACTGTCATCAAACTTCAAGATTCTAGGGTAGATTTATTAGTTTTCTATTGCTGCATGAAAAATTACTGCAAACTTAGTGGCTTAAGACAATCTATATTTATTATCTGATAGTTTCCATGGATCAGAAGTCTGGGTATGGTTAGCTGGGTGTTACACTCAGGGTCTCATCGGGCTGAAATCAAGGTGTCAGCAGGGGCTCAATGTCATCTGAGGCTTAGGTTCCCCTTACGGTCTCACTGGTTGTTGGGTGAATTCAGTTCCTTGTGGTTATTGGAGTAAAGTCCCTAGCTTCTTGCTGGCTATTGGTCAGAGACAACTCTCAATTCCTAGCAGTCACACTCAGGTTCTTTGCTACATAGCATCTTCTACAAGCAGTTTGCAGCATGGTTGTTTGCTTCTTCAGGGTCAGCAGGAGAAATCTCTCTGACTTCATATCTCTCTGATCTCTTTTAAGAACTCTACTGATTAGATCAGACCCACCTAGGATAATCTCTTTTTTGATTAACTCAAAGTCGACTAATTAGGGGTATCAATTACATCTACAAATCCCTCTGCCATATAACATAATGTAATTATAACATGATGTAATGTATAAATGCCACTATATTTACAGGTTCCTCTCACACTCAAGTGCTAAGGGGATTATACAGGACACATACACCAAGGGACAGGAACCTTGGGGGCCATATTAGAATTCTTCCAACATCAACATAGAGGCCATATCTGTGCAAGTAGAAGCCAGTCTTGCAAGCTGGTAGTGTTTGGGACCATCTTAATAGCTGATTTTACAGAAAAATTTGTTGTTTTGTTCAGTGCATCAATATACAAAATGTAAAAAGAAGGAGAGAGGGAGGGAGGAAGGAAACTGATGTGAAATGACATCAAGTTGAGAAGGCTATGAGGCCATGAAAGAGCCACACGTGAATCAGGTCAGCCTCCCAAATGCAAAGTTCCAGTTTATTCCCAAGTGTTACACTATCTCTTTAATATAGATAAATGTGGCATTCTTAGATGGCCCTTGGTGTATCTTATTGTACCTCCTTTTTGATATAGCATTTTTTTAAGGTTTCCTTTAAAGAAACTTACTGGTTATTCTTTTCTAGAGAGAAGCCCATGAGTTGCTTTGCTTCTTGCTCAACTGCCTAAGACGGCTCATTATTCTATAATATGTGCAGTATTGCCCAGAAGTAATTTTCCTTTTATTTTTGCCCACAAGGTGGAAAATTAAGGTTGAAATACAACTTTATTTTTGCTTTTCCCAGAAGAGGTGACAGTGTCGTTTTCCTGCCTGTTTTTTGACAAGCAGTGAAATATTATTTTGGCTACAACTGTTGACTTCTTCATTCTATTTTGGCAAAAGTTTTATGTAGAGAGTCTCCTGCCTTTGTTTATGCCCTAGAGGGCCATCCTAGGGTCTTGCAGAATGGAAGGGGCATCCCCTTTGAGAGCCTTTGTGACCTGGTTTTTCTGCCCGTCACTGCTCTCATATAGGTCTTTGCATGCTTCTCTTCCTTTTCTAATTGGAGAGGCTTGTTCCCCATTTCCTCATAACATTTCTGCCCAGGAAATACCATTTTTTTGTACTGAAGAAATGAGGAAGCTCTAACAAAGACTTGAATGTTGATAGTTTTGATTTCTCTTTGGTCCTGAGTATGCACATACTAGTAGAAACATTGACCAAGAGAGACTCCACATGTTAAGGAATTTTATCTTGATTTCATTATTTTCTGTCCCCTGTTGGTCCTTTTAAAATAAATTCCAGTGTGATAAAGTATTTAAAGAACTTTAATAATGAAGAACTACTAGGATTATCTTTTAGGCTTACTTTTATACTGATCTTTTCCTCTAATTACATTTAACATCATTTTGTGTCCAATACCTAAGGTGAACTAAGAGTCAGTAAGGTTCTGAAGTTTCTATTCAATATCCATTCAGCACAAATTCTCGAGACCTGAATTTGAATTACTTTCTGCACCTCCTGAGTATAAGTCTTATGAATATTATGTATTTCTCTTAGTCTCCATTTATTGTCTGTATATTGGGTATAATAAGCCCTAGCTCCTTAGGTCATGAATATTCAAAGACTAAAGTCACATAAAAAATATATTACATCACCACCAAGTTAGGAATCCAAGGAATGGTTGAGTCATTTAATATAAATAAAATAATAAATATAACCCATTAACTGATTATTAGAGAAAAACCATGGGATCATCTCAGCAGATGCAGAAAAGGCATTTGAAAAACTTCAACATTTAATCATGATTAAAACTCTTAGCCAACTCTTAGGAAATTCCTTTATTTGATAAAGATACTTAAAAAACCTAGAGTAGGGGCGCCTGGGTAGCGCAGTCGTTAAGCGTCAGCCTTTGGCTCAGGGCGTGATCCCGGTGTTCCGGGATTGAGTCCCACATTCGGGCTCCTCCGCTGGGAGCCTGCTTCTTCCTCTCCCCCTCCCCCTGCTTGTGTTCCCTCTCTCGCTGGCTGTCTCTCTGTCACATAAATAAATAAAATCTTAAAAAAAAAAAACCTAGAGTAAACATTTTTATGTTTTTAAATATTTTTACTTATGAAATGTTAGAAGCATTCCATTTAAAATCAGTCCAAAGATAATAATATTCATCTATTACCACTTCTGTATTTAACATTATACTTCAGTTACTAGTCAACACAGCAAGATATGAAAAAGAAAGAAAAGCATAAGGAACCTACATACATAATAAGAGAGTTTTTCAGGCTGGTTTGATTATATGATTAATATATTAAAACCAAAATTTTATTTGTATACTCTAGCAACAAACAGTTGGAAAACATATTTTAAAAGATTTTCTTTTATAAAGAACCTAGAAATTAACCCAACAAAGGACTTCTCAGGTTGGTATGGAAAAGATTATAAAACTTGCTTAAAGTCCTTACCCAGCATATATTTCATGGCCAATAACTATAATCACTAAGAATTATGTGCAGATCTTCAGCGCCCTTGCATTTTCATTGCATGCTGGCCTGCTTAACCAAAATCATAGTCATAGCCAACACTCCCTCTACCCTAGCCCTGCACCTGTGCAACTGAGTGTGACTGGAGTAAAATAACACAAACATGCCAGCTGGTTTCACTTTAAATTTAGGATTGCTAATCTTAACTGGGCCCTACTGCTTCCCTGAAACTATGCTGTATTTTTTTTTTTTGGGTCCATTTCTATTCCCATTCTCCTATATCAATTTTTCAAAATGGGTACATGAACATAGAATCACCACGTAATCCAGCCATCCCACTCCTAGGTAGACACTCAAAAGAATTAAAACCAGGTACTCAAACAGAAATTTGTACATCAGTGTTCAGAGCAGCATTATTCACAATTGGCAAAAAGTGTAAACAACCTAAATGTCCATTGACAGGTGAATGGATAAACAGAATGTGGTATTGATGTATAATGGAATGTGATTTTGCTTTAAAAAGAAGTGAAATTCTACAGGCTACAGGATGGACAAACCTTGATAACATTATGCTAAGTGACATAAGCCAGTGTTCACAAAAGGGAAGTATTATATGATTCCATTTATACGAGGTAGCTGGAATAGTCACATTCATAGAGACAAAGTAAAACGGTAATTGCCAGGGGTTGGAGGGAGGGAGGAATGGGGAGTTGTTTAACAGGTACAAAATTAGAGTTTAGGAAGGTAAAAAAATTCTGGAGATGAATAGTAGAGATGGTTGTACCACAATGTAAATCTAATGCCACTGGTTGTACACTTAAAAATGGTTAAAATGGTAAATTTTATATTACATATATTTTACCACAGTTTTTAAAAATGAACATATGTGGGGCACCTGGGTGGTGCACTTGATTAAGCATCCAACTCTTAGTTTTGGCTCCGGTCATGATCTCAGAATCATGAGATCAAGCCCCATGTCTGGCTCTGTGCTCACCACTGTGCCTGCTTAGAACTCTCCCTTCTCTCCCTCTGCCCCTCCCTGCCTCTCTTTCTCTCTCTCTCTAGAATACATAAATAAATCTTTTTTATAAATTAAGAAAAAAAGAACATATGAAGGCTTCCTACGAGATCCGTGGTTGAGGGAGTCACTTTGCAGATATACTCTTTCCCAAAACTAATGTGCCTAAGAACATCTGAGATCCAGAGTCCCATTTCACGTTTGTTCTTGTCTTCTTTATGAAAAAAATGTTTATAATCATGCATCTCATCTATTATGAATCTTATTGTGGAGCATGGCCCTGGTGTGTAAGAAACTAGATAAAAAAATAATTTGAAATATTGTTGTACATGTTGAGAAAATGAATGACTCATTGTTGGGAAATACTTATTATTACAGCTCAGTTATATTCCAGCTCTTTGCTTTTATTTTTTTTTAAGATTTTATTTGTTTGACAGAGCTAGAGAGCACAAGCAGGGGGAGAGGGAGAAGCAGGCTCCCCGCTGAGCAGGGGAGCCCCTTGCGGGGCTCCATCCCAGGACCCCAGGAGCATGACCTGAGCCAAAGGCAGACGCTTAACCAGCTGAGCCACCCAGACGCCCCCAACTCTTTGCTTTTAATTAAACTGAACAAGAATTTATTGAGTTGTCAGCAGATAGATCATTAAAAATAATTTTTAATGATTGATATAAAATATTCATACAGATAATCATTTATTGAAATATAAGTAATATGCCATGTTGTATTAGTTTCAGGTGTACAAAATATTGATTCAACAATTCTATGCATTACCCAGTGCTCACCACAGTAAGTGTAGTCACCATCTGTTGCCACACATTATTAGAATATTATTGACTATATTCCCTATACTGTACTTTTCATCTCTGTGACTTGTTTATTATATAACTGGAAGTTTTTACCTCTGAATCCCCTTATTTATTTTGCCCATCCCCCCCACCCACTTTCTCCCGGCAACCACCAGTTTGTTCTCTGTATTTAAGAATGTTTTTGTTTGTTTGTTATTGTTGTTTTAGATTTCCACATATAAGTGAAATCATATGTCATTTGTCTTTCTCTGACTTATTTCATTTACCATAATACCCTCTAGTTCCATCCATGTTGTCGCAAATGAAGAGATCTCATTCTTTTTGATGTGTGAGTAATATTACATTGTGTATAGCTATTGTTGGACGCTTGGTTGTTTCAAATATTGGCCATTTTAAATAATGCTGTAATAAGCATAGAGATATATATGTCTTCATACATATTAGTGTTTTTGTTTCCTTCAGAGAAATACCCAGAAGTGGGATTACTGGATTATATGGTATTTATATTTTTAATTTTTTGAGGAGTCTCCTTACTGTTTTCCATAGTGGCTACACCAATTTGCACTCCTACCAACAGGGCACAAGGGTTCCCCTTTTCTCCACATTCTTGCCAACACCTGTTATTGCTTGTCTTTTTTTATTTTAGCCGTTCTGACTGGTGTGAGGTGATATCTCATTGTGCTTTTGATTTGTATTCCCCTGATGACAAGTGATGTTGGGCATCTTTTTATGTGTCTTTTGGCCATCTGTGTGTCTTCTTTGGGAAAATGTTTATTCAGGTCCTCTGACCATTTTTTTAATTGGATCGTAGACCTTATATATTTTGGATATCAACCCCTTATTGGATATATCATTTGCACATATCTTCTCCCATTCAGTTGGTTGCCTTTTCATTTTGTTGATGGTTTCCTTCCCTGTGCGAAAGCTTTTTAGTTTGGTATAGTTCCAATAATTTATTCTCTCAGTTAGGAATATATACATAAGATTCATATAAGAACTCTTTGCTTTTACTTAAACTGAACTGAAAAATAGTTTTTGGTAATAGATATGAAATATTTGTAAAAATAATTTTTGATCATAATCTTGGTGATTTTGATAAATAACTCAGGAGTTTCAAAAATTTCATAACTTTGCTTTAACCAAACTTCTCTTCCCAACTGGTTATAAGTGACTTTATATCTTATGCAATGATAAATTTATGGTGAAACATTTTAGATGTCACTTCAAAATGTATGAATTATTTTAGGAGGTACGCAAAGAAAAAAATTTGGTGACTACTAAGTTAGTTGACTACTTGATATTTTTTCCTTTCTGCACAAAATGCCAGCTTTTCCCAGATTCTATCAGCCGATGACCCTGCTTTATCTTACAATAAGAAAATTGAAGCAATCAAAAGAGAACATCCATAAACCACCCACTTCATGCACACACCCGCTAGCTTCTGCACCCACACCTCATCCCTCCTGTTCCTATAGATGAACTCCCCAAGCTATTAACTAAACCTAAGCCCTCTCTTTATGCCCCAGGTCCCACCCCTTCTTGTCTATTCCAGGGCATTACTCTAGTCATTGGCTTCTATTGCATCATGTATTATTTCTCCTTAATACGGAATCATTCCTGCTAGTAAACAGATAAGCTACTATTTCTTCTCATCCTAAATACAAAAACGAAACCTATCTTGATCCACATTCCCTTCTAGTGATCACGCATTTACCTCAACCTCTTTATATATAATTTTATAATTTATAGCAAAATTCCTTGAAAGAGTTATCTATTCTTAATTCTTTTTTCTCATCATTTCTCTTAGACAGACCTGCTTTGGTAAGGCCCCCTACCCATTCCCACTGCTCTTTGTCAGTGCCACCAGTGGCCTCTGTTTTGCCATGTCCAGTGGTCAGTTCCCAGGCCTCATCGTACTAGACCTGTCAGTAGCGCTAGACCCATGAAACCTATCCTTGAAATGATTTCTTTACTTGTCTTCCAATACCTCCTAATTCCCTAAAGTTGCTTTCTGGTCTCTCCTCAGTCTCCTTTGCAGATTCCTCATCTATTCAGCTTCTTGGATCTCTTCTCTTTTCTGTCTCTATGCATTCCCTAGTCATCTCATTTGATCTCTTGTCTTCAAATACCGTCTTACCTGCTTGTTCCAGGTATCTTCTCATTCCCTCCAGATCTCTTCTCCATCTTCTCCATCCTGGTCTCTGCCTCAGGTGGTTAACTTGTCTGTACTTTATTGACAGGCCTCTGTGCCTTCTCACTTATAGTTGGTTGTGACCAATAGCAAGCTGTGGCAGCATAGTCAGGGGAGAGAGAAGACTGATGTTGGGATATTTGTTTTCTCAGCCCCTTCTTTGTGAGGTCTCTTAACCAAAATGACTCCTCTCAAGGCCCCCTTCTCCACTCAACTTTCTGATTCCAAGTTCCTATAATCCCTACCTCTCCTGTTCTTTTAGCATTTGGAACCCTCAAGGTGTTCAACAATTCCTTGTGTTTCTTTAGATGCTCACCTCTAATAGTCCCTTTGCAAATGAACGCTCCTGAAATATTCCTCATTTGAGTATGCCATTGTTTTCTGTTGGGACCCTGACTGTTCTGGTGTAGATGACTTCCAAATTTATAACTTTATTTGGAGCCTTTCTTCTGAACTCCTGTCTTCCATATCTAGCAGGCAACAGAGCACCTCCTCTGAGCCATCTAACAGAAATCTCAAACTTCTCATGTCCAGTATTGAGCTCCTGACATTCTCCCTCCAACCTATTCTTCCACCACTCTTCCCCATCTTGAAAAATATGTCTGATGCTCAGACATACCTCTCAGGCTAATCAGTCCTGGCCTCCTCTCCCACCTCACATCTGCTCTGTCAGCAAGTTCTCTTTGTGCTACCTGTCACTGGCCACTTCTCACCACCCCATTGCCACTACTCTGATCCAAGGCACCATCACATTTCATCTGGATTATTGTAGGAGCCTCATGGATGGCCTTCCTGCTTTCTCCCTGCCTCATCAGTTCCAACATAGCAGCCAAGGCAGTATTATTACACACAGTCATATCATGTCCCTCCTCTGCTTATCAGCCCAGCCTCACCCTGATCTATGTGAGTGGGTCTCTGTCACCTTTCTGACCTCATTTATAATTCCTGCCTTTATTTTCTGTACTCCAGCACTGTGGACTCCTTTGAGTTCTTCGAACAGACTGGATAAACCAGCCTAAATTGCTGTCCCTCTGCTTGAAATGCTCTTCCCCTAGTTAGTCACAGAGCTGGTTTCCTCACTATCTTCTGAACTTTTACATATTTCTTACTTATTTATTTTACTTTTATTTATTCTTTTACTTATTGTTTATTGTCTTCTCCAGCCAGAATATATGTTTCATGAGGGCAGGGATTTTTGCCCTTTGGAGTAGTGTCCATCACAAAGCAGTTGAATTTTGAATGAAATGAAACATTAAAAAAGATCTAAATAAACGGAGATACATGGTTTTATTAGATAGGAAAACTCAATATTATAAAGATGTCAATTCTCCTCAAATTGATGAATTCAGTGCAATTCCAATAAAAATCCCAATGGAGTTTTTCAAAGAACTTGGCAATTCTAAACATATATTAATGAGCACAGCCTAAAAATAGCTAAGCACTCTTGAAGAAGATTGAGGTGGGGAATCTGCTCTTCCAGATATCAACAATTTTTCATCAAGTTATGGTAATTCAGACAAGATGGTATTGATTCAGGACTAAACAAATTGGTAACAGAACAAAGAAAATCCTGAAGCAGACCTATGCATATGGCAACTTAATATATGACAGAGGCAGCTCTGCAATCATTGGAGGAAGGAAGAATAATTCAATAAATTGTCCTGGAACAGTTGGTTTATCCATAAGGAAAAAAATGTAGTTGGATCCCTACCTCACACCATACACAAAATTAATCCCAGATAAATTACACTTAAATGTGTAGGACAAAACTTCAACATTTTTAGCAGAAAATAGATCATATCTTTATGACTTCAAGGTAGAGGACCTGCTAAAAAAGACCAAAAAATTGCTAGCCACGAAGGAAATATTGAAATATTTTTGTGTACATAAAAATGAGAAACAGTTGTTTGTTAAGAGACATGGTAAAGCAAATGATTATTATTCAGAATATATAAAGAACTCCTAGAAATCAATTAGGAAAATACAAATATCCCAAAATGAAAATGAATGAAACCTTGAACAAGCTTTCACAGCAGGAACACAAATGACCAATATTCATGATAATGTACTTAATATCTGTAGTAACCAGAAAAATTCAAATTTGCTTTAGAAATCACAGGATTTTTGTTTTAATTAAAAAGTCTTGTAATATGATATGTGAGTAGGGATACGGAGCAAATGCAATACTCACTGCTTGGTACCCTTATGGGGAAAACAGTTTGGTATTGGCCTCTAAAGGTGAACATTCACTTAGGTACCAGGAGACCTGTATAGTAATGTTTATAACAGCACTGTTTACAATAACAAAAATCAAACAACTCCCCTCAAAGAATTAAGAGGCTAGAAACAACCCAGATGCCCATGAACTGTGTGAATAAATTGTAGTATAATCATATGATATAATATTTTGGAACTGTGAAAATGAATGAACCACAGATACACACTGGCTTTCTTTCCAGTCCTTTTGGCCCCCTCTCCTGGCAGCTCATGCAGCTCAGCTCCAGGACAGAAGAGCCAGTCCTTCAGGTAACAATGTGGACTTTCAGTATGAGCCCTTTCCCTTCTCCTTAAACTCAGCTTCTGACTCATTTTGCCCCTGGCTTCACATTCCCTGGACCTCACTCCTAAACCAGGCTCAGTATGTGTGTGTATGTGTGTGTGTGTGGTTAAGAGAGGATTTGTGAACAGTGTTAGGATTCTGACAGGAAGAGGAAAGAGGGGATGGACCTCGGATAGGCAGCCATTGTCCACTGCAGATCTTCCTGGACTTACAATGGGGTTACATCCTGATAAACCCCTCATAAGTTGAAAATATCCTTAGTTGAAAATGCATTTAATACACCTAAGCAGGGGCGCCTGGGTGGCTTAGTCGTTAAGCGTCTGCCTTCAGCTCAGGGCGTGATCCCGGAGTCCTGGGATTGAGCCCCACGTCAGGCTCCTCCGCTGGGAGCCTGCTTCTTCCTCTCCCACTCCCCTTGTCTGTGTTCCCTCTCGCTGGCTGTCTCTCTCTCTGTCAAATAAAAAATAAATAAATAAATAAATACACCTAAGCAACCAAACATCATAGCTTAACCTACTTTAAACATACTCAAAACACTTCTATTAGGCAATAGTTCAGCAAAATCATCTAAAACAAAGCCTATTTTATAATAGTGTTGAATATCTCATGCAGTGGATGAAATGCTGTGCTGCGAGTAAAAAACAGAATGGTGGTATGGGTACAGAATGGTTGTCAGTGTATAATTGTTCACCCTCGTGATCACGTGGTTGACTGGGACCGGCTGCTCATGGCAGCTGCTCAGCATTGGGAGGGACTATCGTCGTGCATATTGCTGGCCCAGGAAAAGATCAAAATTAAAAATTCAAGGTACACTTTCTGCTAAACATGTACAGCTTTCAGACCATCATAAAGTTGAAAACTTATGTCTACCTATTGTAGGTCAGAGACCGGAGTATTGGTTGACATCTCTTCCCTCGTGCCATGCTGCAGACTCCTTGAGGGGAGGGGTCCTGTCATCATCATCCGTGCATTCCGCCAGCATGGCACCTGGCACATCTCAAGTATTCAAGAAATACTGACAAAAGATGAATCTAAGAAAGACCTAACTGGTCGGACCCAACAGAAACAGAAATCAGGTCAAGATCCTCTTTGCCAGAATCAACACACTCACTGGGAAAGCTGGTAGCTACAGATAAGGAAATGGGGAAGATGACAAATCAAGAAAGAGAGGCATTTAGGGCTTTCTTTGACTAGCAAAACCAAAGCATACTGGTCAGGGGCACCGGTCCTCTGGAGCAGCAAAGTGTATGGGACACTTGCTTTTTGATGCAAGTGTCTTGAAGTCTTCGGCAGTAACTCCACAATGAGGTGATGTTTTCCTGATCATAAAAGGAGCACAGCAGAAGCTTTTGTCCTCCAGTTGCCAGGGCGGGGAACATGGCTTACCATTCAGCTGGAACAATATTTTTGGCAGCAGTGCCTTTCAGTAGCTTTTCTCAGCCATTCCCTGCACCAGCCAGACACTTACTGGACTGGCTGGGCTGGCAGCACGATGCTTAGGTACCAGGCGCCTGGGGCCTGGTTTCCCCAATTAGCCCCGTGTGAATGTTTGGTATCCCTCTGGTGATGACTAATTTACCACCCCTGTGGCTGAGGAGGTATGGAGGACTCCAAGACACCCCAAATTTTCCTGACTTCTGGTCAAAAGTGTCAAGATCTGGCCAGTGTATTCCAGCATTCAGAGCAATTGTCTCTCATTCCTACCTCCATGCAGGGGTCACCTCATGCAATAATATGCTTTGTGCTTTGCACAGAGGTTTTGCTGAGGGGCCAGGGTCGCTGAATCCAGACTACATTTTGCTCACTAAACATGGAGGAAGGGTTTGCAGCCTGTACCTTTCTGGAGGAGGAGCTCTTTCTTCTTATTAGGGGCATCCACTGCTTGCCAAGCCTGGGCTTTGGCGGCCCAGAGGGGCGCCTTCATCTAATGGGCACAGAGATAAGTACTGTCTTCCCATCCTGACCCTAGGATGCACCCAAAAGCATTGGATTGATTTGCGATTGCTTCCTGCCCTAGCTCTTGCTGGGAGTGAGACCATCTGCAGAAGGGCCGTGATCATAGCCTATGTTCTCAGCCCTGCTCCTGAGAGTTTTGAATCTTCCTGATCACCGCCTATCTGTGAGCATCCTCTGCCCAGCCTGCTGGCTGCCTGTGCTCTGGCTCCTTGCCTGGCTCATTCCTGGCTCACATCTTGGCCCCGAACTTCCATTTGTGCCCAGGCCCCTGCCTGGTTGCTGACGCCATCCCTGGATGCTGCTGGTCCTGGCTTTCCATGCTGACTCTGGGCTTCAAAACTTAAAGGCTTAGCACTGACAGTAGCCTCAGATCCAGACAAGAAGGGATTGTTTTCCACCGAGTAAAGTATTTCTGTCCAGCCCAATAAGACATCTTTAAACAGCCAGGCTTGACCCACTGGTACACTCTACATATACCCCTGTTTACAGATGGCCTCGTAGACCCTTCTGTTCCAAGCATACCTCTTACCCCATTCTTCTGGTCCATGACCACAGAGTTCATTTCACTCTTATCTCTTATCACGTGTATCTCTCTAGATTACAGATGATCTTTCTCAGTATTGTTTTCAGCAATGTGCTCAAATTCCCACTAACATCCTTCACAGCTTGACCCATCTCCCAAGATTCTCCCAACCTGTGCCTCCCCCAGGAGTCATCGTGTCACACCACACACACACACACACACATACACGCATGTGACCATGTATTCATGTGCACACATACAGACAGACCCACAGAGCCTGCTTTGGATTTAGGGTCCGGAGACTATTTAGCTGCTGAAGCCATATGCAGGATGAGTCAGAAGCCTGCAAAGAAAATCCATTGTTGTTACTGAAAGGACTGGCTGTCCCATCCTGGAGCTGAGTTGCATGACTTGCTGGGATAGGAACAACACAGGCATATAGGACCAGAAAGAAAGTCAGGAGTGGGGAGGAATAAAAGATAAGGGAAATTGATCCTGTCAGAATCCTGGGAGAAAAGATCACACTTTGAAAAATGTGTTTGAGGGGCACCTGGGTGGCTCAGTCGGTTAAGCATCTAACTCTTGACTTTGGCTCAGGTCATTATCTCAGGGTCCTGGAATTGAGCCCCACATAGGGCTCCCAGCTAAGCAGGAAGCCTACTTCTCCCTCCCTGCTGCCTGTGCTCTGTCTCCATCTTAAATGAGTAAATAAAATCTTTTTTTAAAAAAGAGAGAAAAGAAAAGAAAAAGAAAAATGTGTTTGGGAGCCATCATGCCTCTTGCTTTTTTGCTCAGCCCCAGCCCCATTTCTGACCAGAAACTATGAAGAGTCCAGCTCCCCTTCCCCGCATAATTCATTCTGGCTACCTAGTCGTTCCAGTGCAACTTTTGATCGAATTCCTGTGGCTTAAGCTCCAGGTGCTTGCCTCAGTCACCTTGGCTATAGGAGACTACTTTGTGCTGTCCCCCCACCCCCAGCAGCTGGCCCTCTCCCACTGGGGGATCCTGGCATTCATGCTCCGCTCCCTGTACCCTGGCTCCTGTGAAATGTATTTGAGCACCTCCAGGCCTGAGATCCCTTCTTGATGTTCCTTTTCTACTCTCCACAGCACCTACCATGATTCTGGACACATATCACACCATCAATGTTTGTTAACTGTTTGATGGACAGAATGATTGTAAGCACACATTCCATCACGTCTTATAAAGTGGTGTTTTTCAAAGAGTGCTAGGAGGATCCTTTGCACCAGAATCTCATTTGGTGTTTTCTAAAATACACATGCTTGGACCCCACCACACACTGGCTAAATCAGAATTTCTGAGAGTGTAACTGTGGCGGTTGCCTTGTAGTGGATAGAAGATGGCCACAAATGGACATTTCTGTGATCGAGAGGTGGGATCTGTTTCTCCTCTCCTTGAAATTGGCCCACGGCTGCCCTGAACAATGAAGTGAGGCTATGCCAGTTCCATGCCCAGGCTTGGTCTCTGGGAGGCCTGGACTATGCGGAGGGACCCTAAGACTACATGAAGAGGGAGAAGAGTCTAGCTGAGCCTGCCCTCCACTCATCCTCTCCAATTTGGCTGGCATGTGGGTGAAGTTGTCTTGAATCTTCCGGATGAGACCAGACACCAGCTGAAAACCAACGGATGACCCCAGGTGATCACATGGAGCAGAAGAATCACCCAGCCGATCTTTGCCAGAATTCCTAACCCACAAAATTATGAAGTGGAATAAGTCGGTTGTTGCTTTAAACCTCTAAGTTTTGTGATAGCTTGTTACACGGTGATAGATAATGAGAATATGCTGATGTCACTAATTCTCCAGGTTATTCTTATGTATCCTAGAGTTTGAGTCATTGTTGTAAAGGGATCTGACATTTAATGAGCAAAATTTTATATTAAAAAAGAGAAAATATAATTCATTTCATTTGTTGTTTATGTATCCTAAGGGAAGGAATATATGGTAAAATAAAATCTCCTCATTTATGTTGAATTCGTTTTGTTTATTGGACAGTTCTGATCATAATACAAACAAGAGCGGGCCTCCAGCTCTCCTGAACTTTTCTAGACAATTCAATTGCCTCAGACAGTGTTAATAAACAATGTCATCCCAATGGAATAAAATTCAGCTTTGGATTTAAAATGTAGTGAGTCCTACAACATTTGGTTTGGATTGGACGTGTTTCCTTAGTCTATGCTTCCAGGCCAAAACTAAGAAGATTGGGGTGGGGAGGGGGTTAGTCTCTTGGGAGTATATTTTAAATCTGAAGCTTGTGGGTTTCTTTCGGGTTTCATAATGAAACCTTTAGACTTGTAAGTCACATGACCAACCACTGCTTTAGCCATAGTTTTGGACGAAAACCACAGGACCCTACAAACCCCACTGGGATTAGTGATTTTTGTTTTGGTTTCTCAACAAAGCAATTTGGACAAATCTGAGAAATTTTTACAGACTCAGCAGAGATCGGTGTGAAACTCCGCGTCTTCCTTGGATGCTTCGGCTCGGCTTCAGTGGGTTTGGACGGGTCCAGTGCTTAAAAATGGAACTCCAAAAGCATAAAACCGCACAAGCCAAAAATATTTTCCAAAATGAGTTTAACTAAGCTGAAGCTGCTGGGATTTGTGCCCTCTCTGTGCAGACAAGTAAATGTGCCCCTTCCAACTAGATTCCCAACCTGCCTTCACGCTCATTGGGTCCGCTGTGTCACATGCTGAGCAGAGCTGTCTCTTCAGAACAGAACTCTGGCCTCTTTAGACGTTCTTCAGAGGTGGCAGTGTGTTTCCCAAAATCCAATAGTTCAAAGTCTGGCAAGAAATCAACCTCACCACCTATTTTTATTTTGTTCATCTGAAAAACAAAGTGTCCATATGGTGGCATCACTTGAGAATAGCTGACAGATAAATACAAGAACCCTTCAAGCCAGTGGTTCCCCAACAGCCAGTCTGGCCCATGGCAGGGCTGCATCAACACTGCTCGAGGCCCTGGTTAAAAATACAGATTCCCAGGCAGCTTTCCAAGTCAGAATTTCTGGGTGGGAGCCCAGGAATCTTTATTTTTAATGAGTTGTTCAGATGATTGTATACATCCAAGTTTAGGAAACACTTCGGTGTTTAAAAAATATGACACCCCAGCTCTGGCCAAGACAGAGAAACTTGAATTGGATTTATCCTACTGCCTGAAACAACTAAAAAACCGCAACAAAACGTATAAAAGAAGGGCTTTCAGACCGTGGACATTAGGTGGTACAGGATGATGATCACTGAGAGGGCAACAAATACCAGATATCAGGAAGCGACAGTGGGACAACGCTTGGTGTATGAAATCACATCTACAGGGTGAGATTGTTAGGAGGTGATTTTAGTTCACTCCATGAAGGAAGCCTATTCACTTCACAGAAGACTCCTCAGGGCCTGGGGGCTGGCTGACTAACCTGTGGGCCTTCTCTCCGCTGGAGATATTCATAGCAGCACACGTGTGCAGATGCTGATCAAGACTAAGGCCAAGTAAGGAATGGGTCTGCAACATGCTCTTGTTTGTGTTCTAAAAATAGAGAAATTTACATATTACAATATGCAAAACCTTTCTGTCAGAAACCTAAGAGAGTGGTACATTGGTTGTGTCTGAGGAACAAGCCTGACAGGCTGGGATGAGGTGGGAGGGAAGCAAGTTTTACTGTATACTTTCTGTACTGTTCAAATCCTTAAAACGATCATATATTTCACTTTAAATTAAAAATTAAAATAAACAAGTCATTCCAAGGATTTCTTTAAATATTTAACCGGGGCCGCCTGGCTGGCTTAGTCCATAGAGCATGAAACTCTTGATCTCAGGGTTGTGAGTTCAAGCTCCATGTTGCAGGCAGAGGTTACTGAAGAATGAATAAACTTAAAAAAATAATAACAATAAAATCAATAAATATTTTACCAAACTTTATTTGATTTTCACAAACTCACCTATCCTGTAACTCTTCAGGAAGACATTGACCATGTAAAGCAATTGATATAATACACACACATTCAGTAATTTATTCTGTGTATCATTCACAATTTAGTTTGTCTTTATTCATCTGACATATCATACACACCAAACAGTAACAACAAATTACATCATTTATTGTGTTTCAACTTATTTGAAAAACAAGCTGTTGCCATTGCCTGTTCACTTCCAAAATATGAGTTTTAAGTTATTTAATTGTTTTCGGGATCTGGCACAGTCCCACGCAATGCCCAGTGTCAATTATCTGGTCACATCCACATTCTTGCAGTGGTTTCTAAAATCTACAAAGTATTCTATTTTAGACTCCCAAGGGTCCAAAGTGTACGATATTTGTATAAAGGCCCGTGTTTGCTCTATGAGTGGGTACACGTCAGATAAAGAAAAGCTTCAGGCTCACAATAAATGTTCTTCCCTCAGGTAGGGCCAGCATCCCAACTGGATGCCCACGTTCAGGGCTCTGGATTTTGGGGAGCCCTTCTTAAGGGGACCCGGCACAACCTTTCCTATTGTGCTTTCTCCACTCTTCTGAAGGGTGGCATATCCATGTCTTTGTTGTTAGGCAAAAGAGATGCACTATATGAATTACCTAAAATTTTGCTTCTGCAGATTGTAAGAATTTGGGAAATTTGAAGAATTAAAAGGCCCAAAGAAGAGATTGAATCAAAGAACCAAAGACAGAGAAAGTGATTCTGGCAACCTAAGTAACTAAGAAATCAAATCCAGTGTTTCTGCTAGTCCACTGTTTTCTCTGCTCATGGATTCTCACCACAGGACAAACAAGGCAGCTCCTTCTCTCTTAAATTCCTTCTCAAAAACCATGGGAAAGGAAGCAAAATATGGATATGTTCGTGTTTGCTTGTGACAGCATAAACACTGGAAACATAGGTAAGAAACTAACAATATGGTTACCTATAAGGACAGGGGATGAGGGTGGAGAGGGCCTGGAGTACATGGGGACAGACCTCTCAACATTTACATTTTTTTAAATTGAAATACAGTTGACACGCGGTGTTACATTAGTTGCAGGTGTATAGCATAGTGATGCAATTTCTCTATACCTTATGCTGTGCTCACCACAAGTGTAGCTGCCATCTGTCACCATACAATGCTATTACAATACCGTTGACTACATCTCCTGTGCTGTGCCTTTCATCCCGTAACTTATTCATTCTGTAACTGGAAGCATGTACCTCTGACTCCCTTTGACCCATTTTGCCCATCTCCGCCACCCTTCCCTGCTGGCAACCATCAGTTTGTTCCTATACTATGGGTCTGTTTCTGCTGTGTGTGTGTGTGTGTGTGTGTGTGTGTATTTTAGATTCCACGTATAAGTGCAATCATATGGTATTCGCCTTTGTCTGTCTTATTTCACTTAGCATAATACCCTCTAGGTCCATCCATGTTGTCACAAATGGAACAATCTTGTCCTTTTTTGTGCCTGCATAGTATTCCGTGGTGTATATATACAGTATTTTCCTTATCCAATTGTTTATTGATGGACACTTGGGCTGCTTCCATATCTTGGCTATTGTGAATAATGCTGCAATAAGCATAGGGGTGCATGCATATCCTTGAATTAATGTTTTCATTTTCTTTGGCTCAATACTCAATAGTGAAATTACTGAATCATATAGTATTTCTATTTTTAATTTTTTGAGGAAACTCCATACTGTTTTTAACAGTAGCTGCACCAATTTATGTTCCCACCAACACTGTATGAGGGTTCCCTTTTCTCCACATCTTCACCAACACTTGTTATTTGTCTTTTTGATTCTAGCCATTCTGACAAGAATAAGGAGATATCTCATTGTGGTTTTGATTTGCATTTTCCTGATGATTAGTGTTGTTGAGCATCTTTTCATGTGTCTATTGGCCATCTTTATCAACATACACATTTTTATAGTGTTTTCATCTTGGTCCATGTGACTGCATCACCTATTTTTAAAATTTAAAGTTAAAAAATATTTCTCAAAGCTTATCTCTTTCCATAAAAGCTTTATATAGCATGCCTAAGGCTAGGCTGAATGGACTGAAGTTGCATAAACTGAACAAAAACAACAGGAAGCTGGAGCTCAACCTCTACCTCCCCCTTCCCCTGCTTATCATTTTGGATGAAGAAAGATCTCTAATAATTATCTAAGTGATTTCCTTCTGGCTGTCATTTTCCATGGCTTATATCAGATGAGTCTGTAGGTTCCTAGAACATTTTGAAAGATAAAAGACAAAATTCTACTTTGTGTAATTTTTCTTTTTGAAGACATTTTGGGTATTCACTACAGAATCACCTGTGTCGGGTAACAGAAGTCAACAAAACAACGAGGATCCTGGGAAGAAAAAGAGATTGTGTTTTGTGTGTGTATGCACACACACACACACTGATGTGCAGGGCAATGGGGAAGATGGCAGAGAGGGCCTGGAGGTATTTCCCAGTGTAAACATTAGAGGTTTAATTTTTGCAAAGCAGCTTTTCTGGTGAAATATTGCTGACTGTATTTGGAAGTTGATAATATAATTCAGTTCTCCTCTGGGCATTGTGGGTATACTATGATTTTCTTGGTTGAAATGCCTCCCTCCCCACCCCAGAATAGTAGAAAGAGTGAATAATTTCATATTGGACACTTTCCCTTTTGGGGAATAATTTAAGCACTACCATATGTCTTCTTATTTCGTCCTTCTACTGTCTCACGAACCGCTGGGCTTTGAAAATGCAAAAACAAAGCAGACACAGAGGAACGCACCGATGTGTGTGTGTGTGTGTGTGTGTGCGCACGCACGCACATGCGCGCACGCGTGCATGCACGTGTCTGTGTGTGTGGGTTTAAAAGCACTCTTTGGTGATTGCCCAATCACTGGGCCATGATAATTATCCAGGAAGGTGTTTGAAGATATGCTCCACTGAAGGGGACTGATAACAACCTTCAGAAACTGTTTAATCCCCCGGAACTAAAATCAGTCTGATGGTGGCTGCACAAGATGGGAAGGAATAATCACTGAAATTAGACCCAAGGAAGAATGAGTGAAGTGTGCCTGCTCTCAGCCACCAGTGTCAGAACAGCTCAGATCCAAGGAGCATACATTTGACCTCAGATAAATTCTGGAGTGTTTTCCTGTAGAAGAGCTTGCACCAGGTCACTCCTGGGGAGTTGGTGTCTCTCTCCCAAATGTTGTGTGGTGTGGTTGTCCCGTGTCCACATTCACAGAAGCGGAGGCCTATTTCTGAGGTGTCTAAATCAATCTAGAAATAATAGTCTGGTTGTTTGATTTTTCACAGTTCTTTGCCTTTTTCCTGCACTGAGGAGTTATGTCACTTACTTTATTCACATCAAATAGTGATGGAGGTTAAAGTGATCTCTGATTCGGAACCATATCATTTACTTGAAAAGTGCAGGGGTTCTTTAAGTACGCTCAATTCTTGAGCACCCAGCCAACCAGATTATTCAGGAAGCCTCTTATCTCAGAAAGCTGATTACATTATAAAAATTATCAAGACATTTATTTCAAAGATACCCAGGAAAATCAGAGCATTCTTGTCAGGTGCCTGGGGCACTTTTAAAACTTGACCCCAACATTCTTGAACATCTTCTCCTCAAGAGCAGGAGCCCCTGTCCCTGCTCTTGAATCAGGATGGGCTGGTGACTGCTCTGAGTGATAAAGCGTGGCAGAGGCATTGCTGGATGGCTTCTGAGGGTAGATTAGAAAAGGCCATGGCACTTCTACTTTTTCCTCCTGGGGTGCTGGCAGAAGCTGGCCACCATGGAAGGAGTCTCCCTCCCCTGAGAGAGTCTTGCTGGGTAAGCCTCTGGTCACAGCCTCGCGGAGCTGCCAGCAGTGGCCAGCAGTGGCTGCCGGCCATGTGGACAGGCCATCTTGGACATGCGGCCCAGTTGAGCCTTCAGATGGTCGCCGTCCCTGCCAGTATCTGACTGCAGCCTCAGGAGAAATTCCATGTGACAAGAAAGCAGCTAGGCCCTTCCTGAATTTATAACCCACAAAATCCTTTTTTAAAAGTTGTTTTTAACACACTGGTTTGGGTTTACACCACTAAGTTTTGGGGTAATTTGTTATTCAGTGCCAAGGGGAAGGAAGTTTCTCTCCTTTGACACACCTTCTCGTTGTTCCAGCTGCTTACTTTCACTGCTGAGCATTTACCCTGTGCTTATTTTAATCCATTTTTCCTCTTTTCCCCATCCTCCACCTATACACACACACACACAGCCACATGGCCACGGCCGCCCAAATACACACAAAATCGATCACTTGGCCCAATTTTACTCCCCAGTTCACTTAGTTCAAACCTCATTTTTCAGCCGATAAAACATGAGTCTGCAGGGACTAAGTGTTAGTCCGAGGTCACAGGGCTCAGTGGCCCAGCTGGAAGTAAACCCAGGTCTTTGGACACCCAGTCCAGTCCTTTTCCCATGAATTACTTTCATTTCTCACTCATCTCCTGAAATAAAATGGGTCAATCCTTTTCTAGTCCAGAGGCCATAAACTCTGAAAGTGCCAAACAGACCCCTGGGCACTGGGCCTCCTTTGGCCTTTCAGTGGTGACCAGTGGGCTCCTGGTGAGTGCTGCCTATAGTCCACCTTCTGGCGGAGAAGAGAGGCAGTGAGTGAAGAAAGAGGCAAGTGCCAAGAGGGCCTGCTCTATGCCTGCCTTCTTCCTCATAGGCCTATGTTCTGAACGCCTTATGCTAATTATGGTCAGAGTGCAGGCAGGGATTCCCAAATGTGCTGGAAACTGCCAGGTGCTCTTCCCCGCTCCCCAAGCTTCTATGTTAGACCCTTCTCACAAAAACAGAAGGTTTTTAAATGGGATATTGTGTATTTCTGAGTCAGGCTTGAAAAGGATGAGCGATTGGGGGCAAAAGAGTGGGGAAACTCTCTGTTATACAGGACTGGGGCTGGTTAAATGTGGGGAGCGTGTATCTGTGTGTTTTATCTGCCACTGAGAGGACCAGGCAGGCTGTCATTAATACACTCTCTGCTGCCCATGGCCCCAGCATTGCCCCAATTTTTCTAAGCCCTACAGCATTGTCATATCGTTTGTCTGGCAAGGGAATTAAAGCCAGTGAACAAGAAGGCCACCTCCTGCACACCCCCAGCCCCCACCCCACCCCGTAGTGGTCTGTTTCCCTTCCTTGAGCTATCTTGCCAACAACCAGATCTCCCTCCTCCACCCACCTCTCCACCATTCTCCTACACCAAAGAGTAAAGGATGATTAAAAGTCGTCTGCATGAGGTGTGGTTTCGTTCAATATGTACTGTTGGTTCTGCAAATATGCTGGCAGGACGTTGACCATGCATGTTATGGGCCATATGCCACTCTGTTGGCTGGCACGAAGTGGAAAGCCTGAAAAGCAAGGGAGGGGAAGTGGATATTTTTTCTGCTTTTGAAGCACAGGCTTTAATAAAACAAAAAACAAAAACCCAAGAGTTTTGAGAAAAAATATCACATAATTACAGTTTTGCTAATCCCTCATGGATTCCTTATGCTGTACACAACTTGCCTCTCAAAAAAAAAAAAAAAAACAGCAGCAGATTCATTCAACTGCCTAGGATTCGTAAAATCATGTTAAAATAAGTATATCTCATTTTCTGTGTTTGATATATCCTGGCAAAGTTATATATAAATTGAATTTTTGCAAATTTGGCCTTATTTCAAATATTTTCAAGGTGTTTTCAATTTAAACTGGTACCATTTTGTAAAGCAAATAATAATTTGGTAATGCAAATAGTCACTCCCTAACTTATTTGTTTTGTAAGTTTGGGCTGTTGTATTTACATTTTTTCTAGAAACAAGATACAGCAAGATAGATGATGGCAGACAGTAAGACACTAACAGGTAATACAAAGTAAACATTTTAAATATAAATGAAATATTTTTAGTTTTAGAAATGTAATCTAAGAATTTAGATTTCTTTTAAAACAACTTTTATCTGAAGTAAGAACTTGCGCCTGTCCCAATGTAGGGCTATCTGGTAAAATATTAGCATAGCAAAATACTGAATTTATTCTAAGGATATAAGAGGACAATGTGTAAAAATGCATGTACCAAAAAAAAAAAAATCAATTGCTGCGTTGTTTATAACAACAAAAAGTTAAAGGGAACACAAAATAGAGAGGTCAATAAGAGAAGTCATTTAAATGAAAACATTATTTCATTTTTGTGCAACGTTTAGTTACACTGCTGTCAAAAGAGTGAAAGTGAGATACCATTTTCACCTACCATATAGGCAACAATTTGAGAGTTTGATGACCTCCTGTCCGTGAGTGTAGGGTAAGGAGGGGGTCAGAAGTGGTGTGGGTAAGTGCCTAAAACACTTCCTCACTGGGTGGCTGTCTCTGGGAGTGGCGGTAGTTTTGGGTATGATCAAGTTTGCCAGTCCACAAATATTCCAGAGACTGGAACACTGTAATCAATGTGACATCAACTTGAATTATTTATTTTAAAAATACTCCAATGATTTAAAAAGAGATTTGAAAGAATTATACTATTTAATGAGGAAGTGTTAAAGTTTAATTTTCCTAAGATGTTTTTACTAGAAACATCTCTTACTGTTCTTTAAGGAGAAAATATGTATCCAGCTCTTTCAAAACAAGTTCTAGATAAGATCATCTTGTGTATTTGAAAGTTGGGTCGTGAATTCGCTACGTTTGGTAATACTCAGCATTACCTACTTCTTGGGTCTTTTTCAAGGAGAGGGTATACTTGCTCTCTAAAGTTGACTTGATTAAAATAAGTTAAGAATTACTTGTCAATTCAGTTTATGGAAATGGGCTGTTATTTAAGATGTGATCCTGAAGTTTTCCATTTGGTCACCAATTTCTCTTTCTTTCTTTTTCTTTCTTTCGTGTGCATAGTGCAGAAAAATAGAGATAAGGAATACTCACCAGTAATCTCACCATCCTAACTTAACAAATTTTTTTGTCTATTTCCTTCCAGGAGTTTTTCTTAGAATTGTTATATTTTTTAAAATACAAAATACCACAAATATACAGAAAAATACAATAATAGAAGAGGACTCCTGTTTGCTTCAGTATAACAAATTAGATACCCTGAACATCCCTTGCTGAAAACAACTAAAAATGCTAAATAAAATATCAGAAATAAAAATTATTTTTAAATGCATCACTGAGCTGGTAGGAGACTATGAAATATTCAGAGGCAAATAAAGCAAGAGCAAGAACTCTGGGAGGGAACTGTGCTCTGAATTTAGCCTTCTCCGTCGAGGCATCTGAAGAGCCCTGCTGGCATGGACCTTAGGTTTTGATGATTAAGGCAAGAACCCCATCAAGGTGAAGTCTAATAGAAGACCCCCCCCCCGACAAAGCTAGGACCCCAGAGGGCATCACATTTAATATACAGGTGAACTAGGTATAAATCTACCCCAAGATGGGAGTAGCAAGGAGACTTGCTTATCTTGACCATTGTGCTGGGTAGGGGGGGTGGGGAATCTCCCTTGAAAATTTATAACCACAAGCAAACCCACACAGGGATTTGTGGTCCAGAAGTTACATTATCTGCAAGGACCCAAAACCCCAAAATTTTATTTTCAAGTGGTTTCAGGTTGTAATTGCTTCCAGGCACATGGCAGAAATAAAAGAAATACTCTCTGGAGGAACCCACCTTCAAATCAGGCCTCAAAAAATTCCCACAATTAAACACAAGAGAATTGGCCCTGAATGTCAAAACTCACAAAACACACAAGCAATCAAGACACCATGCGGGAGATCCAAGAAACAAAATAGAAGAATCAGACACCAAATAACATTGAATATCAATCATATGTAAGATAAGTGTATTTTTAATTGGCAAAAATTAATAATAGAGGGGATTAAAATATACAAGGAAAAAATACTAAAAGTAATGATTTTTGTGAATTTGCAAAACACATAGAATTTCTAAAAATAAAAAAATTATAATTGAATAAAAATTCCAGTGTCTCGGTTAAACAGAAGTTGAGCACATTAAAAAAATGTAAGAAATTATTCATAACATCTGAATAATGGGAGTGGGAGACAAAGAGATAAAAAATATGAAAAAGAAGTCAAGAGACTTAGAGAGTAGATAAGATATTACATAAATCTAACTGTAATTTCAGAGAACAGACTCAACTTCACTCAGGGAAATGGAAAGTGAAACAATGAGATGCTATGTTACCTTTCTCCTCTTAGTAAAATTCATGATACCCACTTCTGGCAGGAATATTAGACAACCAAGAAGTATTTTAGTATCTAGGGGGGGGGTGTAAGTTGGAACAACCACTTTGGAAAGCAATTTGGCAGTTTTTGTTTTGGGGGGTTTGGTTTGTTGTTTTTTTTGTTTTGGTTTGGTTTGTTTGTTTTTTGCAAATTACTGCATACTCTACTCCCATTCTGCAAGGAAGGAACACATATGAGTGTAGCCATTACAAAGCCCAGGGACAAGTTGTATCTCATTCAACTGCAAGGGCATCTGCAAAGAGAATGAAAGGTAGAACTGAGGCAGTTCTGGGGATCATCTTGCTCATTCCTTCATTCATTCAACTAATAATTACTGAAGGCCTTTTCTGTAGCCCAATAGTTTGAAGGGCTTACCTCTCCCAGCTAGAGTCAGTTCTAATTTTTTGGGGTGTGATGATACTCTGTCTGTGAATCCTCCAATCTGCTCTTTCTCCCTATAGATCTCAGGGTTTGGCTGCTTTACTGCTCTTTACACTTCCCACTAGGGAGAGTCCAGAGTACATGAAAGAAGAGCACAGTTCATTCCTCCTGTTGCTGGTGGAAAGGTGGAAACACAGTTGCAATCCTTGACTTTCCATCCTGCAAAATTCCCCTCAGTTCTGAGCTTTGCCTGACTACTCCAGCTAGTCTGTCTTATGCAGTTCCCAGGCCTCATGTTCTATAGCAGTCGCTTGGTTATTAAAAATACACTTGCAAGGCAATTTCTTGTAGTGGGGTTTAACTTGAGAGGGGATTTTCTCACTGCTTGATCATGATTTTTCATTGTTTGATGGCCAGAATGACTCTTTACATCTCATTGTATATAGAATGTATACAATGTACTGTACACGAAGTTAATTATTAGTAAAGATTTCTTGAAAAAAAATAAAAATAAAAAGTGAATGGATGACTTAGCAAAAATTGGAGAATTATTTTTAAATTTTATTTACCAGTGTGGTCCCTTGGCCTTGTCTGACAGATACCTTTAACTGGAAATCCAGAGAGGAATTGGCATATGTACACCAAAATATACCATAATACATATAGTCAAAACCTAGGCAGGGGTACTGGGAAGCACTTCATCCTGTAGCTATAAATTTGGTATTTTATGATTTTATAAAATTGGCTGCATCTAGCAAAATAACAGTATCTCCTGAATTGATGTATCCATACACTTGCATGTACTCTCAAATAGGCCCATTCAAAGCATTTTAAACCTTAATTTTCCAATATCAGATCTCATTTTTAATTGAGGCTTAACTTCCACTCTCCCTTGCATCTCCAAAGAAGGATTAGGCCAGGCCACATCACATCTGGCTGGGTCTGCGATGTCTCGGGGATTTATGAATGACAAGCGATATTAGAACTGGGGTCGTGTGCAGTCATCCTGAAATCAAAAGCTGAATGGTCCCTTCCCAGCCGCGTAGGGCTGGGGTAAACAGGTCATCAAAGGCAGCATCCTCTCTGCGCTCTCCTTCTGTTTTCAGAATCTTGTCTCATAAAAATTCAGAACCAGAATCTTGTGGCATTCTCTAATGAGTAACCTGTAATCAAAAGCAGAGCTCTTTCTTTCTTAACATTGGTTATGAAGAGGGCAAGGGAAGAAAAAGGCTGGAATGGTTGTGAGGGAGAATTAGAAGGAGACGAGGGGGCACTGGGAATTCACCAGCAGGAGAGACTGCCTTTGCACCCACCCAGGGAGACTCATGGAAAGCCAAGGTCATGTGCCTTGTCTATCAGAGTTCCCACTAATAAGATGAAAAATATGCAAACCAGCGAGTTCACACAGAAGTTCAGACATTCTTGGGGCATTACGGAGAATTATTTTGAAAATATACAATAAGATTATTGAGGGGCTGGTTTGTCAGTAAGCAACAACGGAGGCTCTGGGAATGTGAGAGCCTTTCCTGAAACCGCGTTGGGGACTGTAGGTCGTGGAGGGACACTTGTCTCCCTGTGAACAGGGCTGTCTGTGTCCGGCCCATGTGTATGGTCCATGGGACTGGGCAGCTCAGAGCTGTCTTCATTTCCTTAGTAACCGCTGCCACCGAGGCCATGTTCAGTAAGACTTCTGGGGTCATGCCCTGGCTCCTTGAAACCTTGGGCTTCTGCCTCTTTTAAGGGGAAAGTGCTAGAAAACAGGAAGGAGAGGAGCAAATATCCCTAAAGATTTCACTGGGAGAGACAGAGACCTACACATAGACCTGAAATAGCATCATAAGATAATACATGTGAATGTATTTTGAAAAATTCCACGTGCTACATAAACAAAAGTTAATACTATTTCTATATAATAGCATGGCTTAGTGGATCCACAAACTATAAGCACTGAGCCATGGATAAGCTGGTCCTTCAAAATAGAATCAGGAGTACCATCTTACCTAATCCATAATTCAACCTTGTGGAAATTCAGCTGGAGTTTGTGGTGCATGATGGCTGGTGACCTGCCAGTAGAGTCAGAGAGCTTTATTTCTTAACATTGGTTATAGGCAGATACGAAATGAGAAAAAAGACACTAGCATCTAATAATTCAAGTTAATATGCATCACTTTCTAATTTTCAAAGCCCTCGCACTGTGTAGCCTCAGGACTGTGTGAAATAAGTGGGGATTACTATCTCCATTTTCCAGGCAAGGAAACTGAGGCTCAGAGAGGTGGCATGGCTCGCCTCCAGGTCACAGGTGATGGGCAGGTGAACATTGGCTGTATCATCAGTGGCCTCTAGGAAGCAATGCAGAAACGTGGCAGGATATAATTCTAAACCCAGAAAGTCAAACATTTGAACTGTAGCACCCTAGAGGCCAAAGTCCTTTCCCTATTTGCAGCTCCCAGTGTGGCTGAAAAGTGTGCCTGGGGTGAGGATGTGTTTGACTTGTGTCCATTTATGTCTCATCTGTTGTACCTTCTCTTTCACAGCCACATGCTCTTGAATAATCTGGACAAAGGAGAGCTCGCTCCAGTATTAGGGTAATTGCAACATGGTAATACTTAGCACACTCAGCACTTTCCACCTCGATGTTATCTCATTAACCTTCCCATGTCCCAGTGAGGCATGTGCTACATGCAATGTTGCTGTAGCCTCCGTGGCTCTAGGAAAAGAGTCAGTCCTCTGAGTGCCAAGATGAGGTCCTTCGGATCCGCAGCTATTTTGCTGGGTGACTGAGGGCCTGAGACTGAGGTTTCCTTTTAAGGGGAATTACTGGAGGGCCAGTGGCAAATACTATCTATTGCTGTATTCTGAGCGCAGATGTTTAGAAATCTCATTGCTATAAAAAGGGGTATATGCCTCTCTCTGACCACACTGAGTAACAGGTGCTTTTTAAATGTCTGTTACTTAATCCTTACAACAATGTTGGAAGCAGGTATTATTATCCTCTCTATAGGAAACTGTTTATAGGAGACTGTGAGATTAAATACCTTGCCCAGAGACACACTGGTATTAGATGGCAGAACAGGGTTTGTCCCCCGCTCCGGGTGACCTCAGAGCCTAGATGTAAGGTGCCCGCATCCCGTGTAAAGGCTGGCTCTGTGCTTTGACCTCATGAGCTGAAGGGACAGAGCAAGGACCCGAACAGACCTTCTACTTGGCACCAACTAAATGTGCACGCATCCCTCCATCCGGCACCAGGCAGCTGGGAGAGGGAGGCGTGAAGGGAGGGGATAAGACGGCAGCAGTCCACACGGAGCTCCTTGCAACTCCTGGGCCTCTCATCTGAAGTCAGGAAGATTTCAAAACCCGGACAGTATTTCTCAGGCTCCCGAGGCAGTTAGGGAGTGTGTGCCTCTGTGCAGCAGAGAAACAGCCAGGGGTGTGAAGGGCTTTTCAAAAGGAGAAGAGAGGAGAGAAGTTGGAGAGTCCGTTTTGGGGTAGAGGAGGGAGTCCTGCCCGGTCTGTGCCAACTCCTGCTGTTCTAGTAAAAGCCTCAGAGGAGACATGCCTGGTGGGACCGGAAGAGTGTTTGTTGATTTGTGAAAAAATGGTTTTCAATACATAGAACCCGCATTTTAAGATTTGTCCTGCCAAATTTGTAAAGAAAAGAAATGCTCCAGTCGCAATGCCAGGGAAATGAAGGGCTGATGGGCACATACATAATCACATCAACAAGAAGGAACATTTTGAAACTGATTTTGATGTGCCTTTACTGTATTTACATTAGCTTACAGGGTTGATGGGAGAGTCTCGCTAATAATAGCTTTTATATAAAATCAGCTTTAAGGGGAGAGGTAGTTGTGGTCTCAGGTTACTTAGGATCCATGCCGTAATTTCACAGCTAGCAACTCAACTTGCAATATCATTTGTTGAGTAGGTCCTTGAACCCAGGCCTTGGACTCAGGAATGGGTGGGCCTGAGCGGGGCTGCTCCCCACCCGCTGCCTGGCGACTTCTTTAAGAGTGTTGACGTGATCAGAGAAACTGACCAAATCCAATACTCACTTTTACATTCTTGCCTGAAAAAGTGAATTCAGATTAGGATCAGCTTTACTAATAAACACTCCGGAAATAATCAGCCACTTTCCCCGAGGCTACATTTTTCATACAGTGTCCTCGTTCTGGACATATGACTAATCTCAAAGCTCTGATAAGTAGTGTATGTTGAACATAAATTATAAACTGGACATCATGCTGACATTTTGGCCTTATAGTGATGAAACAGGTATTTTCAGCTCTGCCAGGTCAAACTTAGAGCCTAAAGAATACTTTTGGAGGTCTGTAGCTGATTCCGCACCCACTCGAATTTCAGTAATTTATCATCTCTAAGCTAGCATAAAATTACAAACTTCAGGTAGTCATTTGGTTATTCCCATTTACTCAAGTAGGTAAATAATAAACTGCCCAGAGACTCATGTTTTCCACTCTTGTCTTTTTCCAAAGGGACAGACTGTCATCCTCAGGGGCCTATGTTGGGGTTTTATCATTCCTCCAGGCAGAGTCTCTTAAATCCAGGCGGAGTCTCTCCTGCTTTAATTCAGTTTCCGCTCCCCGTTAGGTCTTCAGAAGTCATGGGGAATAACTGTTTCATGTCCCATCCTTGAAACCCTCCATGAATTTGAAAACAGCAACCAGGTTTATCCAGAGGCTTCTCTACCATGAGATAAAATCCTGATTCGTTTTAACTTTCAATTTTGACTCTGTTTCCTCCAACAGAGGCTCCTAAATCCCCTCTGGTGTCTTCCCATTTTTATTGTGTGGTAATGTATTTCGGATGCATTCAGGGGCTCATTTTCTTTCAGTGAAAGTGTGCAGGCAGGTGACTCCAACTCAAACACACCATGGAGAAGAATGTCTCTGCTGTCTTATGTCTTCCCTCATATTGCAAGATCTCTGCAACTGTTCTGGATATCGCATGCAATCCCCGGGGAGAGAGGGCGTCTCCTCCCATGAGTCTCTCTATACTATTAAGAAAAGCCTTTTCCTAAAACTCCCCAGGTAACTTATTCTCAGATCTCATAGGCTAGAATTGGGCCCCAGGCCAGGGGAAGGGGGCTGCCAGGATTGTGCAGACCAGTCACCCTCATGCCCCCCACTTCAGCCCCACAAGAGGAGTCATTTCCTGAGCACATAGCTTTGTGGAGAGCGAAACTTCAAACAAAATCAAGGTTCTACCAGCAAGGATAAGGGGGGAGGGGCAGTGGTCGCTGCTGGGTGTGTTTGCCACGAGTGAGCAAAAATGGGGAACAAAATGGTTCTCCGCATAGTTCAAAATATTAACAATAACGCAACAAAACAAGTAATAACTGCTGGCAGGCAGGCAAAGATGAACACCACGGGGTCCTGGACATGAAGACCCGGCAAGCAAACGGGGCATCCCATGTCATTTCAGAATTATGTAGTAAGGGATTAGAGAAAGGCATGCAGTGTTCTGGAAGCAGGGAGAAGGATCCCTTAGCTCAACTGAGGGGCGTGATTTCTAGGGAGAGGCCACATGGACTGGCTGTGGGTGCTGAGAATGAGTGAGAATGCATTAGGCTAAGAAAACAATGCTGGGGAGTAATTCTGTGGTATGTGACTCTCGATTTTCTAATCTTTGTGTAATATTTTATGTTTTATTATTATGGCTTCTCTACAGTTGATGACATAGAAAATCCCCTTCGAGCCTGAGGGTGGTGTGCACTGCAAGGATCATTTCCCATGAGTTCAGTTTTTCATATTTTGTATCTGGATGAAATCCATTTTATGATCACTGAATTCCATATTTAAACAAGAAAGCCACTCATCCAGTAGGAAAATGTGTGAGGGAGTGAAAATGAATGCAATTCTAATCATTATGATGTCACTGGCTCTGTAAACGGGTTTGTTTTTAAGTATTATAGGACAACTTTAGTAATTTGGACTGAGGAGGAATCAGTCAGAATGAGTAGAAGTCTATCACATAGAATTGTTTTGTTACTTTTACTTACGTGTATGTTAAGATAGAATAGCGGAGACTTGCTTATGAGGAACGTGTGTTAAATTGATAAGAATGATTTCCTTAGCATATTCACTACTTCTTAAAAATGCTCTTCAGATGGCAGAGCACCTGAGTGGCTCAGTCAGCTAAGCCTCCAACTCTTGGTTTTGACTCAGGTCATGATCTCAGGGTCATGAGAACGAACCCCACTTTGGGCCCCACAGGGGGCATGGAGCCTGCTTGAGATTCTCTCCCTCTCCTTTGGCCCCTCCCCCCGTGCTCTATCTCTTTCTCTCTCTCTCTCTCTAAAAAAAAATGCTCTTCAGATGACAAGAAACACTGGAAAACAAACTCTTCTTTCCTCCTGCATTTTTTTTTTCTTTAACAGATGTAAACTTTAGCCTGGTTTGTGCTGAGTTTATTAGAGAATTAGGAATATGTAAAGAATAATCGCTTTTTTAAACCTTTGTTAGATCCATCCCTGGAGTTCAGTAGGCATGTTTTCATGAGAATACAGTCCTCCTCTTACAAACTAATGAAAGATAACTATACAAATAAACACCAAGCAAAGTTATAAGCAGGCAATTCAGGGTAACAAATCATATAAGACAGGGTTAGATTCCTTAACAATCAAAGACATGAAAACTAAAGCAAGATATCAATGGACAAATCAGCAAAAGATTTTATAAAAGTATTAATTATGCTCAGGGCTGGTGAGAGAGTGGAGACATGAGCACTAATGTTTTATTCTGTATACAGAGATGTACGTATGAGGATGCTTACTCTAGGACCATTTGTTTTAATACAAAATTTTAAAACAACTTAAATGTCCATTAACAGAACACTGTTAAATAACAGTATATTCACGCAATGGAATATTAGACATCTGTCAAAAACAACAAGGTATCTCCGTATACACTGAGTCTTCAAAATCTCAAGACGTGTTATATACAGCAAGCAAGGTACAGAACAGAGTAAGAGCTATCTATAGGTATGTGTATGGAGAGTTAGTAATTACATTTTTACATTTCTGAAAGAAAATATAGGAAACTGTTATAGTAGTTAAATAATGGTTACCTTCAGGGAAAAGAACTAGAGGTAAAGGATGGAAGACTTTTGCTTTTCACTTTATACTTTTATGTATGGTTTGAATCTGTGCCAGAATTGCTTTATTTTAAAAGATGAAATGTAGGTTAAAAAAAAAAAGTTACATCTTCATGGTTTGACATGGGAAAATATCTGCACTATAGGAAGAGAAAGTATAGAAAAATCAGAATATTATGACCCTGGTAGTGATCCTATTTATATCTAGATAAAGCTGTAGACCTACATAGTGTTTGTATTAAGCAGTCTGGATGAAAAGAACTTGAACCATCGTCAGTGTGACTGCTCCATAGCCAGGGTGGAGAAATACTGACGTTGTAGAAACCTTCATTTTCTCTGTACTGTTTACTTTTGTACAGTGCTAGTGAATTATCAGAAAGAAAAACATAAATTTTTCCAAGTGAGGGGAAAACGTAAAAAAAAAAAAAAAAAAAAAAAAAAGAAAGAAAGAAAGAAAGGAAATCCAGTCCTCCCACTCCCTTTTGCACAAAGTGCTCCCGTCTGCTCCATGCAAAAACAAGGGTTTGGCTGGCTCTCACCTGGCTCATCCAGCTTACTCTCACCTCCTTCCCTTTTAAATCCCACCTGCCAGGGAAGCCTTTGTAGTCGGACTGGGATCTCTCCTCTGATCCAACTTATCTACCAAAGGCTGACCCAACTAGAAAAACTGGAAAATAAAAATCAAAAACAGAACGTTCAAACGAGACGAGACGCTGAAAACTAGCCCAACCTGTACGTGAAATCAACATGTCTTATCCGTGTACCACCAGTTTGCCCAGCCCGCTGGAAGGATGGGAGACCCAGGCCCCAGTGCGTCCCCCTGCAATTTGAACCCCGTCATTTTTCTCACCTACTCATCATATCTGTTTCCCTAACTTAGGAGGCTGATAAGAGAATCTGGTGAGGCAGGAGGAGTGCTATGGAAAGAAAAGGTGATTAACCACGTCATTGTGTGAGCCCTGGAGGATAAGATTTGTATCGTGCAGTTTGGTATGAATATTGCCTAGAAAATTAGGAGAACCCAAGGTGTTCGTTAACACAAATGTGCTCTGATTTTATGAAGAAAATGCAGTGATGATCCAATCCCAACAATTTCTCTTTTCGATTATTTTTCATTTCCGGATCTCAGCACTCTTAAATGTCACTTTCAGTCTTACATCACAGCTGTACCATAAGGAGTGTGAATTACTACTGGGCCACCAATAGTACTTGTGTTGACACATTTTCCAGCACTTCTCCCCCTCCCCATTAATAATGAGGAGAAGTTCCTTGTCACTGGTTAGAGCCACGGTAACAGCAAGGAAAAGCAGCCCCAATGTGTCCAGGTGCTGGGAGTTTAGGAAAGAAACCTCGGGTAAAAGTACAAATCAGATGACCACTTCTTTCAGGGAAACTGGAAGAGGGGACTGAGCAGCCCACATGAGGGGAAGGGGACAAGCAGAGGTTTCTAAAATCAAGGCGACGATTTAACCTACCATGCAGCTCTTTATCATTTTTTGGATCTTGTTATTACTCTAGTTCCAGAACATTCCACCAGAGAGAGCAGTTTTCCTTGTAAGTTGAGACAATATTTAAAGGGCAAGGTTGTTTACTGGTACTGGCTGAATTGTGTCCCCCAAAATAGATACGCTGAAGTGCTAACCCCCTAAGGTCAGAATGTGACCTCATTTGGAAAAAGGGTCTTTACAGATTTAATCAAGTGAAAATGAGGCCGTTGACTGGTGGCCTTATAAAAAGGGGAAATTTGGACACAGAGACAGTCGCACAGAGGGAAGAAGATGAAGACACAGGGAGAACACAGTGAGGGGACAGAGGAATGGAGTGCTGATGCCTCTGCAAGCCAGGGAATGCCTGAGGCTACCAGAAGCTGGGAGACAGGCCTGGAACAGACCCTTCCCCAGAGCCTCCAGAGGGAGCATGGCCCTACCCACACCTTGATTTTGGACTCCAGGTCTTCAGAGCTGGGAGACAATAAGTTCCTATTTATTAAGTAGCTATCTGCCCACTTGATGATACTCTGTTATGGCAGCCATAGGAGACTAATACATCCACTCAAGTCATGCATCCTTACCAATGGTCAGAAAAAAGGAAGGGAGAAACCTTAGCCCATTCCAGCATTGGATACTTATGTGACAAAATAAGTTTCAGGAGTGGCTTTTCCACTATGGTGTTAGATTTTTCTGGGAACACTCAGCCAGGAGGTAGTTCTCTTTCTGTGGAATGCAGAGAGCCAATAAACAGGGCTCCCTGCTCAGAGAGTCTGCCTCTCCTTTTCCCTCTGCCCCTCCTCCGCTTGCCCTCTCTCTCTCAAATAAATAAATAAAATCTTAAAAAAAAAAAAAAAAAGCACAACATTTTACCAAATGGAGACAGAGAGAGTGATAGGGCTCACAAAGGGAATGAAAGTCCTAAGACCAGGCAGTGACCCATCTAATGCCAACCATGGAGACAGGAATTAGGGGCAAAAGGGTTCACAAGCAAAACAGACCTGAAAAATCTCAAGAATACCAGGAACTGGACCTTATCTGGCCAAGGACTTTTTCCTTTTGGTTTGTTTCTTCTTTTTTTTTTACTTTAAGATTTTCTTGGGAAGAATCACTGCTAAATTGGAATGCCATTGCTTAATATTTGTATGTATATTTATGGGAATATAATTTATTCCTGACTCCATGTGTGTATGTGTGTATGTGTGTGTGTGTGTGATTCTGTTACATGGATTCAGTTCTCAGCTCATCCTTTTGTTATCTTTTTAAAAGAAGCCTGGAAACAAAACCAAAAATCCTCAAATGTTATTAGAGGTCCCCTCGTGAAGGCAGCCCTGAGCGGGCCGACCCCAGGCCTAAAGCTGCTGTACCAGGAAGTCTGGCTGCCCTGGGACGCGCTCTACTCACACCAACCTCATCTGTGCAAGGTTGGACAAAGGCCTCAGCCCTGAGGCTTTGTTTTCATTGTCCTAAGACCCAGCTCTTCTCTCCTTTGTCTTAAGAGTAGGCCAGGGTGGGAGGAGCAGAAAGACTGACATCAGAGAGGATCCTAGCAAACAGTGTTACAAATTTAGGGTAATTTCCCCTATTTACCTCACCCCAAAAAGGAAAAAAAAAAAAAAAAAAAGACTTGTCAAAATAAAAAACATGTGAAAAGTGCAGGTTTGTTGTTGTTTTGAAGATTTTGAACAGAGGAGGTGTTTTCCTTGGTACTCAGTTTCAAAATCAACACACTGACACCTGCCTGAAAAAGGAAAAACGAAGTCAGCGCTGTCATCATCCTTCCCCAGCAGCGCTCCAAAGCGAAATGAAAAGCGTCTCCTTGGCCCCTGCTGCCCCCGAGCTAATGACTGCACAATGCTCCAGGAGCCGCCCTGGCTACCCGCCGCCACCCTCAGCACCCAAAGTGTCGCGAGGGGAAGGAGGAAAGGTCACGTTGTTTGCACATTCGGTCTTCTTACCACTACTACTGGGCTGGAGAAATTGTTTTTCTGAGAGTTCGTTGTTCATCTGGCTTTTAAAAACCTATTGTGCTTCCTTTTTTTTTCTTCTTCTATTTCCTGAAGGATAAGAGAGAAGCAAACTTTCCACAGTGGTGACTGTCACGGATTTTTCCTCCGCTGTGCAACTGAGTGGCAGCAAGGCAGTTCTAAAAGGCGTGATTTATTTATAAACGTATCTGGAAATATTTTAAAAATAAAAAAATGCCAAAAGTGGGGCTGGGTCACAGCCAAGTCTTGAGAAGGAAGATGTGTATTCTGGAAGGGGGGCATTAACAACCTGCCAGTGGTGGTTTTGAAGTAATTTAGGATCAAGTGGAAACATTGATTATACTTACCTTCCGTATCTGATCATAGTGACCTTTGGTTTTAGGTGCTGGATAGTCTGGGTTCTAGCTTGCCTGGAAGCTGATCTGAGTGCCTCTTTTCTTGAAACGTAGTCCTGTTTTGCAGAGTCTCAGATGAATGCTGACCCCGTGGTATTTAAGGAACAGCTTCGCTGCGTTTGTCGCTGCCCCAGCACTCACCTTTACTTCCTCCTGCTTCCTTCCCTTTGTGTTGCCTGGGTCCCTGGCTGCGACACTTGCAGATGGTGGAGGAGACTGCCCAGGGACCCTGGGAGGATGGGGAAGTCGTTAGCATGACTAAACGTGCCCTTCACGGGTTCAGTCCATCACCTTTCTATTCTCTTGCTATTCTGTTCTTTCTCTTCCAGTCTAGACGGAGCCCTTCTTCAGTGGCTTGAAGTCGGGGGTAGGGAAGGAATGTTTGGTCAAAGGGCATCGAGATGGGAACAGGAGAATCAAGGAGAGGAAACAAGGGGCCCGGAGATAAAGAAATCAGAGCTAGAAGAAGAGAAATAAATAGAAGCAAAGATGATGAATAATACCCGATAGAAAATAGGGAGCAACGTGATGAAGAAGTGAGACACAGAGATGGTCCTGCAGAAGGAGACAATTCAAAAATAGAAAAATGTGAGAAACCTGAACACAAACAAACTTAGAAGCCCATACAGGAAAGGAAAGAACCAAATGGAAGTAAGAAATAGAACCCCAAACAGGAAGGACGTCTGAATGAGAAATGCGATTGAGGGAAGGGACAGAGAAGCCTTTGTGGTGCGTTTGTAGACGAGAGGGAGAACAACAGAACAGAGGGAATCAACAGAACAGAGGGAATCCAGGAGTATTTATTCCTTGCACCTAGCAAACAAAAAATTCATTATTTTTTAATCATGGAAGAAATAGCTCTAAGAGCACTGGGCCTTTCATGCTATCAGTCTGTCTCTCACTCATCTTAATCCCTTAGGACTCCTTCAGAAGTGTAAGGAAACCCAGCATGAGGAAAACCACATTTCTACCCAGGTGACTTTTATATAAAGTTTATTTTAGAGAGAGAAGTTCTCACAGTCCTTGAAGCTGAGTCCCCTGTCCCGGGTGGTAAACGATCTCAAGGTTTTTAGTGCTTATAAATCCCAGGGTAAATTATAAAAATATCTTGGTTCCTGGGGCACCTGGGTGGCTCAGTTGGTTAAGCTTCTGCCTTCGGCTCAGGTCATGATCCCGGGTCCTGGGATCCAGCCCCACATCGGGCTCCCTGCTCATGGAGGAGTCTGCTTCTCCCTCTGCCTCTGCCTGCCTCTCTGCCTGCTTGTGCTCTCCCTCTCAAATAAATAAATAAATAAAATCTTTAAAAAAAATATCTTGGTTCCCAAAAATCTGGATAAAAAAATGAAATAATTATTTGCATGACTCCCATTTCAGGAGACTGCCTTACTGTTAATAAGTTAAGACATTGTCTTCTAAGCTTAAATAATTTAACAAATGGAGTAATGAAAAAATGTAAGTAAAGCATAAACGGATAAACGCAACACAAACTCAGGAGAAGTGAAGATCAGTTATTGCATTATTGTAAATTGCTGTTACTAAACATTATGATAAATTACCAAAAAGATGCCTCTCCGCCCCCTTTTGTAATTTCAGGTTGTTAATTTTATTCATATATGAGTAATTCTTTCCTCGTGTGCCTCTCTTGCCCTGTTTCTTTAACGAGGAAACAGAAAAAAATAGGCAGTAGATAAAATACTCCTATTGGAACTGAAGCAAATGAAAAAAGATATCAGAAACAAATAACATTATCAGCTTTTAGCCCCATAATAAGCTCTTATTTATTTAGACCCTATTAATTTGGAATTTATAATAACTTGATTGGGATCTGGGCAGAAATTTTCCTTCATTTAGCAAACTCTGTCTTCCTAAGTAGTACAGAAGAGCGATGTAAATGAGCTTACAAGGGGAATGTTTGAAATACATCTTTGAGCACTTCAGGCAATCTCATATATGAATAATTAATATAAGAATACATATCATTCTTATCCAATAATTATCTGGTAATTCAGAAGGAATTTGTTAGGTCACCCTGCAGAGAAGGGAGCTGTGGGTTTATCACTGAATAGCTCTGTGACCATAGGCAAGGCACCTAACTTCTTTAGGGCCTTGTTTTTCTTACCTGTAACATTAGGCTCATAACACCAAGTCTTCCTAGTTCAAAGGTTTCCTAGGAACCTGAAAGAAGGCAACGGGTGGGAATCCATTTTGAAATTCATATGGTATTATGAAAATCTGTCTTACTTAAAATAAATTTACAATTCATACTTTTCACTAATTCAATCTGACCTTCTGTCCAACTGTCTACAGCAGTGAGGTTTTTAAGCTTTATGCAGCTTCAGTGAAAGGAAATTCCCCAATGAAATGTTGTGTATGTGTGTGTACACACACACACACACACACACACACGTATGGATATAAACATTTATCCTCTTTCTACTCCTTCTACCCCCAAAAATCTTTGGAGTCATTTTTGGTATTCTGAGTACACTGAATGTACTTAACACATTACAATTGAAGAAGCTTGTGTGTTCTTGAAAGAGCCTAAGTGTTGGAATTGGACAGGCTTGGGTTCAAATTCAGGATCTTCCATCTAGATGAGTTAGCTTCAACAATGATCTCCTTCAGCCCCCGTTTCTTTGTCTATAAATGATAATACTAACTGTACAGAACTTTTATTAAGACTAGGGGAGATGAGGTACATAGTGCCTTAGCACAGAGTAGGCACTCCAAAGAGATGATGATTATGAATATGAAAGATGAGTTGCCTTGAGTAATATTTACATTGGAGAAAATACTCAGAACTTGTCACTTTGAATCTCCTGCTCCTAGTACAACTTAGCTCCCAAAATATGAAGCCGAGTACAGTCCTAATCACAGTGTCTGGTACAGTTTTGTTTTTGTTTTTTGCACATAGACAACTTATATTGCTTTTGGTGAAATGTATGTTGCAAAGTATCAAAATCATGTTTCTTCAATTTTAAGACACTTGCTCTTGAATGTTTTGGCTTTGAATGTTTGGAAATCAGAATGAGCTTTAGAATCATTGTCAAAATAAACTTGTCAACTGCTAGGTATAGGAGTCGCTAAGAGGAATTGTCATTTGCCTGTGATGCGTGAATTCAGACAGATCTTTCAGAATAAAGAATGTTGAGAGCCAGGAAGTATTGGTGTTTCTGCTTCACTCAGTTGCAAAACATCTGTCTGTCAAGCTTTTCGAGAGAAGCTGTTGAACTTCCTGCAAGATGTAATCAATTAAAGAAAAAAACTTTTTAAGATTCTAAGTTAAGTGCTACAGAAGTCAAACTCACAAGCACTTTTATGAAAGTGTCACCTCTGCTTGGCAATGCCAGTGTTCTAGTGAATCCAAGGAATGTGTAGAATATAAGTGAGGAAGGTGGGTAATTACGTGAATAAAATGTGTGCTGTTTCTTGGTAAAAAAAAAAAAAATTGTGTATGTTCAGTGTTGCATTTCTGGTTTTCTCTCTCTGATTAAAACTGTCATTTTAATTAGATAAAGTACTTTCTTCTAATTGACAGACTCAGCAGAGAAAGGTTCTTGCTTTTAAAGTCATGGGTTAATATATAATTAAATGTATACTTGAGATGTCTGCACTTTTACTGTATGTACGTTATACTTCAATACAACATTGAAGAAGTACGGATAGATGTTCCTGTGTATTTAGCTTGAATAACTGAAGATGTATCAAAATACACCAGTTATAGCTTTCGAACTAGGAAGTATAATTTTTTTTAAGTTTATTTATTTTTTTTAGTAATCTCTACGCCCGACATGGGGCTCGAGCCCATGACCCCGAGATCAAGAGTTGCATGCTCTTCTGAGTGAGCCAGCCAGGTGCCCCTGAACTCATAAGCATAATCAATCATTTATAAAACACACCTTCTTGGCTAAATCCTCGGCACTTTACACATGTTATTTAATAATAATAACTGCTAATATTTATTAAGCATTTTACTCTGTGCCAGATACTTACTTGCAAGGGGTGTATCAACATCTTGTTTAGTCTTTAAAAGACCTTACGATGTGGGTACTATTATCCTTACAAATGAGGAAATGTTTATATAAGGCACATATAAGTTAGTTACTTATATGAAGTCACACAGCAGAATAGGGTCAGGGAAAAATGAGAATCTGGGCAGTGTGACTCCAAAGGCTTGCATCTATGTACTTTTTCACAGTCGCACTCAAAAATAAACACAGTAGGTTCCATTGTCCTTAATTCACAGATGAGCATTCTAACACTCAGAGAGGTTATGTACTTTGACTGCATCACACAGCCTGTAACTGGGACAGCCGGGATTTGTACCTGGTCCTGTCTCCAAAGACACTGTTGGCGCCTCTATGACATACAATGTAATGCCTTTCCCGGGGAGGGTGTGTTCTTCAGACATAGCTTTCTTTACATCATATCACAGTGTAGCCTAAGAGTGAGGATGGGCTGGAGACAGAGGGGGAGGGCAAAGAACCAAAGGAACAGCTGTTAGAACTTCAGAGGAGTTGCCATTGACCTCTGTAATCCTGGCACTCCACAAACTGGAATTTTCCTCTGGAAGTGACCTTCTTTGGGTACAGTTGCCAATTAAATTTAGTTCATATCCATTGGAATATGATGTCATCAAGTTTCTCTAACTTGGCAATGTATTTTCCTTTCTGCCCCTTCCCTTCCTCATTTGCCCCTGTACACCTACCCCCCTTGAAAGAGAAAACAAAACCAGAAAGTAATAAAGGACTTTAAGAAGTGTAGTCCTCAAGCTTAGAAACCCCACATGGGCAGTCACTGTTGCCTTGCTCAGAGGGACCCACGGGGGGATGCCAAGCTGTGCTCCTTGATGCCAACCTGGAAGGTGAGGCCTGTTTGAGCTTCCTCTATGACTTCCCATTTGTAAATTCGTTCTAAGCCTTTGAGATTCCAACTATACCAATTTTAAAAATGGTAGTTTCAACAACAATTTATTTTGGGCCATTTCAGTTGGCTGCACTTTTCTTTATTAGTAACCAAAAATTATGATTGGAGTCACCTCCACTGCCTGTGGGAAAAAAGCTTCAATTCTCCCCATCCCGAGGACATTTACAATAATGACTTGGGAACATTGAAGAGAGCGTTGAAAATCGAAGTGCTACTTTGGCATTTTTAGCATTTCAGAAGGCATGTACGACGTGTAACTTAGGACATTTTGAAGGAATTTTCTAAATATTGGGTTCTTGAGACAAAGGGGAAGCAGATACTGGAGCAATTTTATAAAATTTAGAATCTTTTGGAGGAGTTAACCAACTATAACAATTTACTGGTAGGAGCATCTTCTCATTTCCATGTGGTTTATAGTCTTCATAAATGTCCCTTACAATAGTGCAAATTATGAAGAAAGGTGATCCTTTCAGGTCAGCATCAATGTAAACAATAAAAGTTAAAAGTTTAAAAAATTTTTTCAGTGAGGCCTCTCATTAACATTTATAAAGTAAAATGTTTTAAAAAAAATTCCACAGTCCTCATGTTTTGAATGTTTGTCCTTTTAAACAGTCGGTTAAGGGGTGTGTCTTTTTTTTCTTTGCACTCAATTTCCTTTTCAGCTGCTACATGGTGACATGGTTAACACCTTCAGCCATCAAGAGGGTTGAAAAAGAAAATAATGTGTCCATCTGGATTCTAGTTATGAGTCTGCACCCCAGCACCTGTTAGCTCAAAGTCAAAGCTCCATGGATGCCAGGATTCCAAGCTTAAAACTCCACTCACAAGCAAAAGGGTTAGATAGGAGGTGGAGACAAGAAATTATTTTTAATTAAAGAAATGGGATCTAAAAGCAATGGTTATGAAAGTTTAGCTGAAAAATGCTAGCCTTTCCAATGCATTTGAATATTAGGAGCTATGATGTGAATGTCCCTTTCCATAATTACTGCAGTGGGTGGATCCATCATCCATCCAGGGCATGTCCTTCATCTGGTCACCAGACAAGATAGGCTCAGGTGGACTCAGGGAAAGTGTTTAATAAGGTGGGTCTATTTTTGAAAATTGTGATGGGTCTGGTGTCCTGGGGCTGAACTCTTAGGCAGGGCTTTTTAGTAGGAAAAGAGGAATCTGCAGATCACTGAGCAATGTGAAGTATTCTCCAGTCTGTCAGGGCCTCCCTAGGCACAGCCACACTAACGGGGGGTCAGCAGGATGCATGATGCCCTAGCCTAATGCTGGGCTTACGGGTTTCCACACTAGCGCTAAGTGCAAATGCCTGCTTTGCCACTTACTTGCCCTGTGATTTAGGGAGAGTTACTTAGCAGCCCTAAGCCTCACTTTTGTCATCTGTAAAATGGGGATAGTAATAGTCACTATCTTATATGGTTGTTCAAGGGCCAATGTATGTCCAGCCTTTTAGCACAGCACCTGGCACATTCCATGTGCTAGTGAATGATTGAAGTGTGTGTCTATCCTTTCATTACTTAGGCCATTTTTAACTGTGTGATTTGAATGTTGTGATGACAGTTTACAAAACAATTCACACCACTCTGAGATTTCATGAGTAGCCGAAAGCTCCAAGTTCTGCCCTGGGAAAGGGTACGTATGTGCTTGGCTTTCCATTTCCTTTTCCATAACTTGGCCTCTTGTACCCTCCAGGCTCTGAACTCCATCTGTGGGACTCTGGAAAATGCAAAAGGGCAGGAGGGGGACAGCTACCTGCTGAGGAAACCTGGTCCCACCCTGCCTGCCTCCTCAGCCTCCTCAGCCCTCTGCTGTCTGGCCCTCCGGCCTAGGACTGTGTGTGGACAAAGAGAGCAGCTGTCGCTGTGTGTGTGAAGGCACCCAGCTGCAGGCAGGCAGCATCAAGAGCTGCATCCAGAAGGACAGTGTCCAGCAGAGCTAACATGGGCTGGTTTCCTTGGGGTCTGGAAAGGCCACACCCTTTAGATCAAGTAGGGGAAACGGGTGCCCAGAGTAAACACCAAGACCCAGCAAGGAGGCCCCGAAGTCCATTCCTGGAGCTGATTCAGGGATTTAGGCACTTCTCCCTCCCTCCCTCCCCCCCCACCCCGCAGGCTGACAGTGGGAACTCAACGAATAGGGCCTTCCTTCCTTCCTACTCTGACTGCAGGCCTGTTGGTCAGCAATGGCCTCAGGGAATTGTAAACCTTTAGGAGAAAGAAATCACAGGCCAGGGCTGCAAAGAGACGGTTCAGTGAAAATCTGTTCAGTCTGAGGAGGCCTGCGGAGCTCTGTACTTAGCTCTGGATGCGGTGCGGGAGGAGCCTGGCAGCTGCCCTGTACCCAACCCTCTTCAGCTTGGTTTGCTCTTCCATGAAGCCTACCTCAAATCTTCTCCCTTCTTAAGAGTCAGTAGGGAAAAGACCAACTACCTAGTAGAAAAATGGTTAAGGACATTATATTAGAGTTCTCCAGAGAAACAGAACAATGGGATATATATAGACACATAGATTTATTATGAGGAATTGGTTACATGATTATGGAGACTGAGAAGTCTCCAGATATGCTGTCTAAGCAGGAGACGCAGGAAATCCAGTGTCGTAATTCAACCCAAATCTGAAGTCCTGAAAACCAGGGGGGCTGATGGTGTAAATCTTAAGTCCCGGGACAGGAGAAGATGACACACTGCAGCTCAAGCGGTGAGGCAAGAAAAAGGGGCGAGTTCCTCCTTCCTCTGCCTATTGTTCTATTTAGGTCCTCACTGGATTAGGTGATGACCACCCATCCTGGGGAGGACAATCTACATTACTGAGCCTAGCAATTCCAATGCTAATCTCATCTGGAAACACCCTCGCAGACACACCCAGAAGTAATGCTTAGTCTAGGCCCCTGTGGCGGTTCAACTTGATCAGTAAAATGAACCATCGTGGATGTGAACAGAGTGCAAGTTCATAGCTACACATTTTCCCTAGTAAACACTCTCACATGTGCATAAAGAATAGATTAAAGAAAGTATCCTTCATAGGGGGGTTGATTTATTGAATATTTTTCTTTTAGCCATTCTGATAGGTAAAAAAATGAAACCTTGTTTTACTTTCGATTTTTTTAACTGTGAGGAAAAGAATAAGTTCATTCTTAACAGATTTTATTGCCTTGCGCTAACAGAGAAATAGAAACCTCAGTGAGAACATTTTCAACCTGTCCCCACAGCCGAGCCTATGCTCTTTCCTCTCCCACACTCGTCTTTACACTTTCTGTACCTTCCCCAGTCCCTGGATGCCACCCCCAGCTTCCCCTAGGACTTTGCCTCTCTTTGCTGAACTCTCAACCCCTCCTACCCTCCTGAATTTTTATCATTGATATTTAAATTCACCAGAGTCTCCCAGATCTAAAACCACCACTCAGTAGCTGCCCCAGACCCTCTTTTCCTCTTTTTCATTCAACTTCTTGAAAGAGGTGTCTACACTGCCTATTAACTGCTCCTCTCCCTGTGCTCGCTCTGCAACCTGCCTTCTGTCTCCACCACCCTCCTTGAACTTGCCCCTCCAAAATCACGAGTTACTTCCATGTTGCTAAAATCACTAGACACCTCTTCTTGAACATTCTCATCTGTTCCTTCAGCTAGCTTCAGTTACCATGTGTCTATCTTTAGTCTAGATCCCTCAATAACGAGCTAATTAAGTACCTAACTTGCTGGTAGTGGTCATCTACTTTGGGTGTCCCACAGGCACCTCAGCCTCAGCCTGTGAAAACTGTGTGACCAACCCTGCCCTCCCCCCAGGCCGTCCCCCATGCCCCCCACCCCCAGTGGATGGCTCTGTCGTCCATCCAGTTGGCCAAGCCAGAGACTTGGGAGTTGTCCTGGTCACCTTGCCCCTCCCCTGCTCTCCTATGGCCAACCTTCCAGTTATTCTTTGAATCTTCCCCTCAGCTACTATTCTAGTTCAGGCCACCATTTTCTCTGGGTCATTACAACAGCTTCTCCTCGTTTGATTCTCCACGCTCCCTGCTATAACCCCCTTTTTTTTTTTTTAAGATTTTATTTATTTATTTGACAGAGAGAAAGCCAGCGAGAGAAGGAACACAAGCAGGGGGAGTGGGGGAGGAAGAAGCAGGCTCCCAGTGGAGGAGCCTGATGCGGGGCTCGATCCCAGAATGCTGGGATCACGCCCTAAGCCGAAGGCAGCCGCTTAACGACTGCATCACCCAGGCTCCCCTGCTATAACCCTTTCAAGGGCTTCCCCCTACCCTCAGGATAAATTCCAGATTCCTTAATATGGTTACAAGACCCTTTGGGACCTGGTCTCATTCACCAACCCCCCCTCTTGCATTCTAAGACCCAGTTTTACTGGACTTCAGACAGTTTTTTAATGCCCACCATTCTTGCTCACTTCTGAATCTTTGAATAGGTCATTTCTTCTGCCTCTTCTTTTTCCTTCTTCTCTTCTCCAGGATAACTTCTACTCATCCTTCAGGTCTTGGCTTACAGCTCTCTTCCTCCAGGAACTCCAAATTTGATTGCTCCTTTAGTCCGATTCTCCCAATAAGATTGAAATTTAAGATGGAGCTTATACCCCTCCTAGCACATCACTATGCCCCCTACCACAGTCTCTGGCACTAGTAAGCGCCCTGTAACCCTTGCAGGAACTGATGAATGAGCGATCTACCCCCACTTCCCAATGTGTTTTAACAAAGAAGGCTAAATGGAGTCTTGATGCTTTTGTGGAATCATTAGGGGAGAGAGCTTAGCCAGAGGTACCCTACAGAGTTAGAATTATAATTCTAATTTTTAGAACTGTCCGTCTGGTTTTAGAATTTACAGAAATTTTGCATTACTACATCCCCTCATCTTCCTTTTTAAAACTGTGTGTGTGCATGTGTGTATGTGTATAAATGCACATATGCGTATCAGAGAACAGCTCTGCCAAGTTGGTTTGTGTAGTCCAGCAGTTTGAACTAAAAATCTGCAAGGAGATTGTTTTTTAGCAAGTTTTCCAAAAACAATCTTGAGGCAAGAAGGTAGGAACTGTGTATTTAAAAATGAATTTTAGTGGCAGCTGTACATAAGAACAGATCGTATTGCTTAAATTTTAACACATAGATACCTAAAGTGCACCGTTGAGATAAAACAATGTATACGTTCTGAGGCTCAAAGCTGACCAGCATCAGAATTAGAAACGCCAATCTTTGGCAGAAGACAAAGTGTTTGGAAGCTAGAAAACATGGCTATTTGCTCAGATTAATAATTCTGAGAAGGGGATTTGGAATCAATAAGCATGTGAATCCAAGCAAAATGCAGACAGAATTTCTAGGAATGCAGTCAGAGCAAAAGCAAACATTTAAGCAACTAAAAGAATTTAAACACTAAGTTGAATAGATGAAATAGGAAAGAAATGGTGTAGGCCTAACTTTTAAAAGAAGAGAACTAAAGTAGTTCGGTCTTAGCGGACCACATGGAATTCCTAGTAAGAGGTAAAGAAGTCAAGAAAATATGAGTGCTCACACTGGGTTTCCAAAGCTGTCTTCTTTTCCTTAGGCCCAGAACTGTAGAGAATCCACCCAAGCTCCCCACCTCCAATCGGGCCCTTTTGTAGCCCCTTCTGCTGCAACCCCTCCCACCTTCTTACCCATACAGAAATCTGGGATTCTCTTCACTCCAACCCCCGGCCTGAGTCTTTTCAGTTCCAGCCATTTAATAGCTGTAGGGTCTGTCTGTCCACAGCCATTAGCCGGGGACATGCCCCCTGCTACTTCCTCGGCTCCTGCCTGGCCTGAGGGCAGGAAGGAGCATCTGTGCTGTCTGGACTGAGCGCTGAGCATGGGATCTGGAGATGGACCACTGGGTCACAGCCTGGTTCCAGCACTTTCTAGCTAACCAGTGCTGGCTCAATTTTCCTGTGTCTCAATCTCCACTTCTGTGAAAAGTGGGGGATGGTAGCATCTGGCCCATAAGGCTGTGTGAGGATTAAATGAGCTGTGTATAAAGTTCATAGACCAATACTTGGTCCGTAGTAAAACTTGTTCCATAAACATTAGCTACCATGATTCCTTATTTCCTTATTCCCTGGCTTCCTTCCTTGACTCATTTGAACCTATCACTCTGGAGCAATCATCTTCAAATAAACTCTGATCCTTCAACTGACTGCTGAAAACACTTGGAGAAATTCCCTGTGGCTTTTAGGGAAATCCTAAATGCTTAAAGAGCCCTACAGGTCCTATGTCCTTCTCCAGCCCCATCCTGTACCCCATCCCCCTGTTCTCAGAGCTCCAGACACTCTGACCTTCTTTCAGTTCTTCAAACCCTCGGAGCTTCCTCTCACCTCAGGGCTTCTGCACAAGCTGCTTCCTCTGCCCGGAATGCCGACTCATCCTTCCCGTCTCCGCAGGAGCCTCCCCACTTCCTCAGGGAGACTTTGCCCGGCCTCCCTAACTAGGTCAGACCTCACTGTGGCACCACGTATTTCTCCTCCATGGTGTTTCTCAGGGTCCCCCTCTGACACGTTTTTCTGTGGTGATTAGATTTACTTCTCTCTCACCCCGACGGCAGGAGCTCTGTGAAGGCAGAGACCATGCCTGTTTTTCATCTACTCCAACCCTCAGAGCCTAGCACAGTTCCTGAATGTAACATGGTTGGTGCTCCATTAATATCTTTGAGATACGGAAGGGAGGGAGGGCAGGAGGAAAGGAAGAGGCATGCCCAAGTGACCTTGCCTGTTCTGGAGGCCACCATGCCCCGAGGGTTTGTGGTGGTGGCGAGAAACCATCTCCTAGCCCAAGCCCACGTGCTCTTCTGCCCTACCTCCCTCAGCTGCCTTTGACTCATTCCTGTTTTTCATTCTCAATGAAATTCCAGTGTTTGTTCTTAGGAAAAATAGTCCTCTCATTGACATTATAATGTGACCTTTGAATGCAGTTTGTAGCCTATTTTCTTCTCATATAGACATTTTGTGGCTCCAAGAAAAGACAAGGTCATAGGTGTGATCCAAACGGTATTCCTTGACCACCCCGACAGCTTGTTCCCTGGTATTTCCGTCCCGCATTGAAAAAGGAGCCACCTCAGGAGCTCCAGCACAAGCAAAAAGGTAATGGAAAGAAGAGGGGAGAGAAAGGTCTTCCAGGTTCACCATTCCCACCACCTAGGGAAAGCACTGGAGAATGAAAGTAAGCCTAAGCAAAAAGCCTCAGTTCTCTGAATGAAAAGCAGAAGAGAGGGCGGCACTGCTTTCCCTGCGTGTGGGCGAACATAGATGAACTGCAGAAGAATCACAGAAGGAGGAATGTTCGAGCTGAAAGGGATGTTTTGCCCTCAGTTCAACCCCATTCTTACACGCAGGAGCCAGCTGAGGGCCAGAGAAGTGAAGGGCCTTGCCTGAGCTTACGGAGGCCTGGACTCCCTGGGCGGGGGACTGGAGAGGGAACTGAGGTTCTTAGTGGCTGGCGCTTTGAGCTCTTATCCATAGCTTAGGGACTCCAACTTGTTAAATCCTCCCATAACCGTATGAAGTCGTTTCATTACCCCCGTTTTACAGATAAAAACACTGAGGCTCAGGAAGGCCTGGCACAAGGACGAAAACTGTTCAGTGGAAACATGCTGAGGTTAACACTGCCAAGTATCCTTGGCCTTGTCTCTGCACCTGAGCAGCCTTAGCTGCAGGGGGACCACGTGGTCTGGTTCTTCTGGGTCAGTCCTGGTTTACACCTGTTGTCCCACTGTCAGTAGTAACAGCACTTCCTTTTGCCCTCCAAAAGTACCCCCGTTGGAATAATACATTTATTGTGTAGATACTCTACTATCTACAAAATGGGGATATTTGTATTACCTGCTCACGGAGTGGGTTGCAAGGAATCGCTGGGATTTTGCAGGGAAAATGCATGGAATCTGGCACATAGTGAGCAGTAAATAGATGCTAGCTGTTGTTACTATTATTATTCCTATTAAGAAGGCATCTGAAGAGGGGACAGCAAGGAGTGAAGCCACACTTCCCTCTTGGCACGCCCATCACGGTCCCTGCGAATCATGCAGCACCCACTTCAAACTGACCCTTGGGGGATGGCACCCCCCCACTCTAGACTAGAGGTCATATGGAGGCACTGAGCTTGCCTCTTCCACCTCTAGGTCAGTCACATCCACTGCCTGGGTCTCCTTGGGTCCAGAAGTTGAAACTGTATATTTTTTTCTTCTACTCTGAAGTCTAGAGCCCAGATTCTGAGGAAGAGTCACAGGGAGAATCCAACAGAGGATCCCCTCCCCCAACCCCAGCCTGTGCTTAATTAAGTGAGTGGCTTAAGGGACTTGCCTCCTCTTCAAGATTAAGAGGTGGGTGTGAATATTTTCCTCTGGCCCCCTTAAATGTTCTTGATTACAGTAATAAAAATGCTAAGCTCTATTGCCTCTCATTGGAGTAAAGGCGGCTGAAAACTCCTCATTCCCTGAAGAACCTAATTGTTGATTCTAGTGCATCTAAACAGGTGTTCTTTAGATTGCTTTTTCTAATGCCTTTTCACTGGAAAGATCAATTTAAATGTTGCTTTGAGCTAATCAGTGATTGCTTCTGTATTCATCCAAATTTATATCTTTGCTTCTATGTGCTAGATGAGACATTACTTTCAAAGTCTATAAACTTAAATAAGGTAGGTGATTTTTGGGGCGCCTGGGTGGCACAGCGGTTAAGTGTCTGCCTTCAGCTCAGGGCGTGGTCCCAGCATTGTGGGATCGAGTCCCACGTCAGGCTCCTCTGCTATGAGCCTGCTTCTTCCTCTCCCACTCCCCCTGCTTGTGTTCCCTCTCTCGCTGGCTGTCTCTATCTCTATCGAATAAATAAATAAAATCTTTAAAAAAAAAAAATAAGGTAGGTGATTTTTAATTTACCTCTTTGTCCTCTTCCATCTTCCAAATTTTATGCAAAATATGCCTGTATTTCTTTTATTATTTAAAATCCTAGTTTAAACCTATATTTGAACTTCCTGAGTCATCTTTGGATGTCTTGGAGCGCCAAGGGAGGTATGTCCTACACAGTGGGTAGTCAATAAATATTTGCAGAAAAGATACGTTAGTACCTTAACCCGGATTGTGAACAAATTGGATTTGTTGTCTCTAGGTTTTTGAGGTCGGGAATTCTTTAAATGTCTGAACTTCCTTGTGTCTGCATCTGTGTTTATTCTGTTCTCTCTGCCTAGAATTCCCTCAGTTTCACATCCCTTGGAAATCTCACGTTCATGAAAGGTTCTCATCATATGCTAGGTGCTCCCTGAAACCAGCTTGCAGTCTCCAGCCAGCTCTCATGGAGTCAGTCTTTGAACAGAGGGGCTGGAAAGAGTCACATCTGTGATTTGCCAAACCCCACAGTCCTCTGCACCTCTCTCATCTCCTCCTGTGGGTATCTGTGCCCTGCCTTTATTCATTCACCCATTGTGAGCATGTGAACTTCTTAAGGTGAGACAGAGGGTGTGCTCTGCTGAACCACATGCGTAGACTGAAAAATAGTCATTGCTTCATGAATTGTGGATTTCTTGTTTTAAAGAGTGACATTTTAAAAGTAGAGTCTACCCGAACGGAGACATGCTGAATGTGGCTCTTCAACCAAATCCTGAGAACATGGAGCTTGAGAACTTAGAAGCCATCAATTGGCACTCTCTTTCACATGCGAAGAACCTCTGGTTCAGAGCTTCTTGGGTCTCAGTTCGGGTCCGCTGGCTGGGAAAGACCAGAGTTCGGCCAGCAGATCTTCGGAGTGCTCTCGCAGATGTATCTTTGGGCATAATTTAACACGTGTCAGTTTATCCTTGAGTGTAAAGTGCACTTCATGATTGGGTATGGTAACTGGCTAACTATTCATAGTTCCCCACTCCCTCCCGTTTACTGCTTGTTTCTAAGCAGCAAAGTTGTGGTTCAGTGACTTCTGTCTGGATAATATGAAAACAGGGCACCCAGCCAATTTTGATGAGCTAACTATTTCCCTAAATTATCATGCCTAAGCAAAGGGCCCCAAACCTGCTGTTCAACACTTATCATCGGATCTGGGGGATGGGCTGTGCTCAGGCATATCATCAAATAGCTGAAATTTTACATTTAAGATTGTCATGCAGTGAAAATTGGCATCCTTAGAAATGACTGACAGTTCCCCTGCCTCATTTCTGCTACACTGAGTTAGGTAAAGAAAAAAAATCACCTTCATTCTTTTTACAGATTTCTTGCTGAAGACCCATGTGACAGGACTATAAATTTTCACCAGAAATTGATGGGAGAACGGACACTTCAAAGTGCCTGAAAGACTTTGCAAAAGGTCCCAATTAACAGAATGCAGCTAAACACCTCAAAAAATAAAACAGAATAAATGTTGCAGTGGGAATGAATCTTGCTCAGAGTGCTGTGTTGTTGGCCGATTGCCTGGCGAGAGTGGTGGCCAGGACTTGCCAGCTGGCTGAGCCACACGCCTATAAAGGAGCGGTCAGCTTACACCTTGGCAAACTATGATTTTGATGGAAATCTTAGAGGTCAGCAGGCGTTCTCCTTAGTAAAATACCTGAGATCGGGTCATGGCTTTTGTTTGAGTGAAGAAAATATCTTGATGGCCAGGATTAGTAGGACGAAGTTGCACTCTGCTCCAAGGGAGAATTCATTACTGGATCAAAATAGATATATACCCTGAAGGAGACACAGGGTGTAATTGAAGGTGGCACATTCATCTACAAAATCCCCAAGTTAAACCAGTCATGCCACTAGTTCCTCTCAACAACCAGTTTGTGAGACTCTCCACTCCAAAGCTGCTGCTATGCTATCCTCTCTTGTTTATTCATAGTTGTCTGTGACGAGTTGTGTTGCTTGTCTGTTCTGCATAGATCTGAAGACAGGGATCAGGTATAAACATCCAGTAGCCCCCACAATGGCTAGCTTAGGACTTGTCACGTGGAGGCAGGCACTCAATGAATGACAGAAGGACCAAAGGAGCTTCCATTGTCCAGAGCCAATACCAAACATTTAAAAACTGTTTTCAAAAATGGGTGAAATCTCTATCAGTCTCCCAAGTGGATTTATTTGTTGAAATGTATTAAAAACTGATTTTAATATTTACTTTTTAAAGTAAAATAGCCAGAAATAGCCAGAAAATAGCCAGAAAACACACAAAAATAGCCAGAAAAAAGTCCTGGGAACAAATTTAAAAGCCAAATACGGACTGGGAAAAAGCATTTGCAAGACTGAAGATGTAAATAGCAAGGGTCAGTATCCTTACTATATAAGAGTGGACAAAGAATGTGATCTGGAAATTACAAAATGAGTAATGACTATTCAACATATGAAAGCATTTTCAACCTTACTGGTAACCAAAGAATACAAATGGAACCAGATACCTCTTTTCATCTATCCTATAAAGAAAAACCTGAGTTGTACTGGATGGGTTATTTGACACTTTCATATGCTACCCATGGCAATGCAAAATAAAACCACCTTTCAGGAGGGCAAATTGTCAATACATATTTAAAGGTTTAACTCTATGACCTGCAGAAATTCATCCCAATTGAATGAGTAGATCCCAGATAAATATGTAAAAATCTGTGTACAAGCAAACCAGAAGAACCTAAATGTTGAACAACAGAAGATTAATCAAATGAGGTAAACTACATCCATACCATCATGTAGCCGTTAAATGGTAAAATTGATATATATTAATTGGAATAGAAGGATATTTACAACATACTAAGAAAAAAAGCAGGCTGCAGAAAAGTATGATTGAGTTTTTGAAAAACATATTTATACATATACACATCTGTTTATATTTACACACACACATACACACAGATAGGTTTACCTCTGCAAGATAGCTGTGATTTATGCCTTCCTCAGAGTCGGGTTTTTTTTTTAAGTTTTTTTGGTGTAAGATTTGAGAGTGATTAGACAGAAAGAAGATAGAAGGTAGAGGGGTGCTGAACAGATGAGAAGGGGGGAGTGGGAGAGGAAGAAGCAGGCTCCCAGCAGAGGAGCCTGATGTGGGGTTTGATCCCAGAACGCTGGGATCACGCCCTGAGCCAAAGGCAGAGGCTCAACGACTGCGCCACTCAGGCGCCCCCAGAGTCGTTTTTATATGAAAAGATTGAGCTTAGCTCTGTGATAATAAATATGAGGGTTTTGTTCAAACATACTTAAAGGTTTTATTTATTTATTATTATTTTATTTATTTCTAAACCAAAGATTTAAAGTATTTAATATTAAAAATATTAAAGTATTAAATATTTAAACCAAATATTTAAAACCCAAAGATTTAGTTCAGCCGACAGAGGTTTGGACATACCCAAGAGTCCCACCAGCGAAGAACTTCTACAGATGCTTGCTGGATTAATGATGAATGTACTAATGTGTGCGTGTGTGTGTGTTTCCTTACCAGAGATCAGACCGGGTCGGGTTTTTAGACTTAAATATTAGTCAATGTGAAATGTGGATATATACATATGCACGGAGGAACGGGGAGGTTGGATTAAATGAAACCTCTCAAGTGTTCCATGTTTTAGATTTGCTCCATTATAAGCATATGCAGGCAACCCTTGACTTATGCCGGATTGTATATTGGAGGATTATTTCAAGTCTGAGTTTGATTGTACCATTTCAAATATACGGAGGAGGGGAAATTATTGGGGAAGTGAAGGATCATAACGAAGCAGGGGAGGAAGGCTATAAAAGGGTAGGAGAAGAAAAGAATCTTTGTTTTAGTGCCTTAGAAAATTAGTTGGTGGGGAATAGTTAAAAATTACTAAAGTTGACTGTAGTAAATCAAATTAGCATTAGTATTTGTGAGTATGTGATTGTGAAAAGATGGGCTAAATGACTAGCTAACAGTCTTTTCAAGACCATTGGTAATAGAATCAATTATGGTTCATTATTAACTATATTAACAGAAAATTAGCCTTTACTAGCGCCTAAAAATATGAGGTTGTTATAATAGACTGTGGTTCCTTATCAGCATATGTAAAACTTGAAGGTTTATAAAGCAGCTCCCTTCCCAGGACTACACTAGATTAGATGATCAATTAATGGCTAAAACGTTATTGTACTCTTTTTAATATTTTCTGTCAAAAACTTAAATATTTCTGATTCAACTTGTGTTTCTATTTGAGTAACATAATTCGGTCATAATTGGTTTCATTTCGATTGTCTTTACATTTTGGGTACTTATTATCTTTTCTGTCACCCACTGGGAATGCCAAGTACCAATTTTTGCTATTTAGCAAGTCAGTAAGGAGCTTCCCACTGAGTTCCTTAATTATTGTTAATTGAATATTGTAAATGGTTTTCCAGGATCACCGTCTTAGCAATCTATGTGACGTTTTTCTCAGTTAGCAAGAGTTAAAGCACCAAGAATCCCTTCTGCCCCTTTCCAGGCAATCATCATATCAAATAACTGGTTCCTATAAAAACTAGTCTCCTCTTTTCAAATGTCAAGTCACAAACCTGCTTCTGTGGCACTTAGAACATGGTCACTGCTCAACGAGTATTGAACAACAGCTGTCCTTTAAGATAGAATGACTCCCAGGTCCGGCCTGTGACGGAGCATTCCCTTTTACTTACCAGAACTCCCACAGTGCTTCTCACCCCGCATGTCAGGCCTGGTACTCTACGGCAGAGCTTGTCCATTTTCATGCACCAGGACCAAGCTTTCCAGTGCTTTTTGCTGCTCTATAATCAAAAGAAGGTTAAAAAAAAAAAAAGTAAATAAAGAGCCTCAGAAGATCTGAGAATGTCAGAAATGCTACAGGCAAAAAACTGGAGAGCAGAAAAAAATCACTGAGCCAGCCTTCCTATGTACTTCTTGCCTTACGATGAACAATAAAAAAGAAGTGAGAAATTTATGACGTGCCTTTTGAACTTTCAAACTATGTCTCCATTTTTGGAGGAGGCAAGGGGTAAGGCTTCAATGTATCGAAGTTGTGTTGGAGGTTGTTTTTAGCTACATAAAATCTTGCCTTCTTAGTGATTTGTTTTCTTGCTTGGTCAAGAAATCTCAACCATCTTTAAGAGATCAGGACTAGAAGAAGACTTGAGACCTAATCCAGAGTCTCCTCTCCCATCATGGTGGCCCAGAAATTATTAGAAAGAGAGAGACAGAGAGCGAGAGAGAGAGTGATTGTCTCTTTGGAAGGGTAGGCTTCCACGGGCTTGGCTAGTAACCTATTTGAATGTAAAAGACATTTTCTGCCAGGACTTTTGCCTTGATCTAGCCAATTGTTATTAAGTTTGGCAGGTTTCAGGTTTAGAGACAAATTCAAGGCCTATCTCTGGTAATTTTCCAATGTTGAGTTTTATGTACTATGTGGTGATAATTTTGTCCCTGGCTTTTTATTTTTCTTTCTTAGAAACATAAGGATTTGCCTACATTTCTCAACTATTTGATCCTTGTTTATTGTATATAGATTTGTAAGCCACCTCAAATCTTTAATGATAAAAGATGAGTCAGAATGAATAAATGATTGAATGAATAAAATAATAAAAATGTCCTCAAGCTCAAGTTTAAGAGCACATTTGTTAGTCCTGAGGAAGAGCTGCTTATCATTACTTTTTAATAGAGACTGCAATCAGAGCCTGCTTACACCATAGCCGTTTCTAATGAGAAATGTCCTGAACACACCCTTTCTTTAACTTCCCACCACTCATTTTCTCCTAGGAATTGGACTAGAAGCAGACACCTGACCTGAAGCTAACCATTGCATTGGCTGGAGACGGCCTGTCACCTAACCTGGAACCAACAGGTGAATGGGGTCAGGCAGATTCAGTCTTTTGAGAATTGAAAGTTCAGCGAGAATGTGCTCATTAGTGTCAGGGAGCTCAAACTGAAGGGTCTCAATTAGAGAGGGGTCTGAGAGCTCTAATGCCCTGTGCACGCAGGGTGAGGGAGCAGAAACTACAAGGAAGCCATGAAGGTAGTCAGGGGAGAGGAGAGGCTGAATCACGTGGGCCTACGGGACAGAGAGGGGAGAGCAGCAGGCCCCTGACCTGGTAGCTCAGCATCTGCTTCCCCGCCACGTGCATTCTCCTGGTAAGCCTCCCATTTCTCCCAGGAAACCTAACAGAACGTTTGTTGTTTGCAGCCAAGAGTCTCAATATGTATCAAAGCATTTTCTCTTCTTCCTGTTTTTACTCAGTTGTAAAGTTTTCACTTGATCCCTTTGGGCTTTTCTGCTTTTCCAGCAATATTAAAAAAATTATTGTCTCCTAGAAAGATGTTTGGGAGCAGAAGTTTAAAAGAAACCAACCGAAAGGGCTAATTATTCCCATTTCCTTGTCTCTAAATAAATACTGTATTAAAAATTCCTTAATATTTATGAAAGGAGATTCCCTAACTTCCTCCAACGACTTGCTTGCTTTTCTTACAAATAGTGGAACTCATTTGCTGTGAGGCCCCACTGTCTGATATTTGCATATACTGAGGCTATCTCCACTTTTTCAAGTTGCCTTGGATAGAATATCTGGCTTTTTGGCTTGACTTCTGCCTGAGACATGGCCGCTGTCTCCACACAACGCTTCCTTCTTTAGGGCTCAGTTCCCCACACCAGAGGCCGATTTGTCTGGGTGGAATGGGAGGAGCATGACAGCCTGTTTCTATATATGAAGCTGAACTTTTTAAAACCTGAAACATGGTCAAACTGACATACTTGGCTATAGGGAGATCCACAACCTTTGGACACTCCACCTCCTGCAAAGGGAAGACTGGCAGTTAGCTCGATGGAAACGTAGATCCTGGGGGGTTCTCTTAAGTCACCGTGTTAGCCGCTGTCCCTCAGTTCTCAGAGCCACCTCGGGCTTTCAGAAATAAGCAGCCCTTTAAACCCCTAATGCTTCCATTTTCATTACTTCTGTATTCTTTGGGCCTAGAATACCTGCCACAAAGAGTCCAGAATTTTAAATAATTCATATATTTGTCAATGTGTGGTTTCTTTTGGGGGTCATCTTAATGACAACATGGACGACATCGCAAATCAGGTCAGTTGTGCAAAATCCAGTCTGCTCATCAGCTGAAACTATCAGAAGAACTTTTCAGTCTGACTCTGTGTGGATGCTGGATGTTCTAAGAAGTAGGTTCCGAGTCACAGTCTGCTACGTGTTAACTATGGCTGAGTCCCATTCTGTGGTGGCCGGATTTGCCACATTATCTTTTATGACAGGGTCCTCCTATTCCTAACCTTATGAGCTGTTCACACCTCCTCTCTTGAGAAGCTTATTCAGTAAACCTCTTGCTTACTTTCTATGGGAGAACCCTAGTTGCTTAAAGGTACTTATGCATCAACACTGCCCCTCACCAACCGCCCACCCCCCCACGCCTGGACGTTCATGCCACCCTGTGGCCCATAATGTTCTCATTCTACTCAGCTGGAATGTCCTCCTTTTCCTGTCCAGCTGTCAGAGCCCAGCTTAAGTCTCCCCTTCTTTCCAGATTCTTCTCTCACTTTTCCAGTTCTTCTGAACTCTCACAGCCTTAGTCATCCATACCAATCTCATTCGTTATTGTAAACTGCAATGGATCGTTTCCTGCTCTTTGTCAGATCAGACCTGCAGTCAGATCACAAGCTCAGAAATGGACCTGGGACTATGGCCTTTACTATGACTTGATGCTCCACACCTCTTGCATGAGCACATTTATCCAGATTAAAAAAAAAAAAAAAAAGAAAGAAAGAAAGAAAGAAAAGAAAGAAAGAAAAGAAAGAAAAAAAATTGGTTGATTTACTGCAACTGCATTTTCTTTGCATGTGGGAAAGCAATACAAAACTCAGTCACTATAATTTCCTCTGTGGGAAAAACTAGAGGGGACACAAATCCCCCTGCAGATTTGAATCCTTCTGGTAAAGGACCCTTTATTCCCCCAGGAGCTGCCATTGCAGGAGAGCAGCTTTCCAGTTCTCCATCAACTTGCTTCATCATGTTGTAAGGGAATGCTCAGATGCTCCAGCATGGCCCACAGTCAAGCAGAAGTATGAAAACCTACCCGAAAATGAAACCTAAATGGTTCTTAAAACAGTTCTTCTGGGGGTGTCTGGGTGGCTCAGTCAGTTAAGTGTCTGCCTTCAGCTCAGGTCATGATCCTGAGGTCGCAGGATCAAGTCTCCCATCAGGCTCCCTGCTCAGCAGGGAGTCTGCTTCTCCCTCTGTCCCTCCCCCCTTCTCATGCGCTCTCTCTCTCTCTCTCTCTCTCTCACTCTCTCTCTCAAATAAATAAATAAGATCTTTAAAAGAAAAAAAAAATTCTTCTGAGAGCGGACAGTGCAGCCTGACCTCAGTAGAACCAGCCGTTGTCAATACTGCTCCCTTCCTTGCCAGCCCACAGGAGGCCAGAGCAGTTGCAATTGACAAGTGGTCTCCACAGTGGGTGTTGTGTGTCAGTGATGAACCACTGAATTCTCCTCCTGAAATCAATATTGTACTGTATGTTAGCTAATTCAAATTTAAATAAAAAGTTGAAGAAGAAGGAAAGTGGTCTCCAAATATTTGAGTTGAAATGTTACTAGAAGACTTTCTTTTTCTCATTTTTTCCATACATTGTATGTCAAAGATGCAAATTTATTTTTATCGTGTAGTTCAATGGCTCCATGCTTTCTGACAATGAAGGTTATTGTGGCATTTGCTCACAGCCAGTGGGTTTAAGCTTGTAAGGCAAGCCCTATAAAGCCAGGCTAATTTCCCCTAAGCCCCAGGACTGGAAATTAGGTTGCTGCCACTAGGGTTTTCACATGACTCAACCCTTCTCCAAGCTCTCTCTGCTGAAGCAAAGCATTTAGCACACCAGCCAGCCAGTGCCTTCAGATGAGATCATAATTGGGAACAGGCTTTGTCAGTGTCCCCTTCACTGTGGGAGCTTAGGTTTGATAGCAGTGACCAGAGAATAGTACAGATAGCTGTCCCCGAGCCAGGCCACAGGACTCCAAGGCCTTTGCGCCTCACTCTGTGGTAAAGCGAGGCAGCACTTTCTTTATTACACATAGTGGCCCTAGAGAAGCAAAAGACCCAGACAAGTCACCCAAACCAGCTGCAGGATGAGCAGAGCTGGAAGTGGTGGGGGGCACGCAGGGAGAGCCAAGCCCGTAGCCACATCCAAGTGGGGCACACCGCAAATGCTGAAGTCCCAGAGAAGGTTCATGCTGAGGGCAGGTATCAGGGCACACAGGCTCAGGAAACACAGAGTCTAGACGGGGTTGGCCATTGCCGCTCTGCTCTGGGGAAATCTCTTTTGAAGGCTTGCGGCACCCTGGCTCTGCTATTGTTAAAAGACCACAATTCAGAACTGAGCACCTCACACCAAACCCCAGGAACAGAAAAATAGGATGAATTGAAGAAATGGAGTCAGAAATCTTGGATTCACATTCCGTGCAGTGGAGTATTGGAGCTGGCTCCCTAGAGCCAATGCATCTCCCCCCAACCCCACACCCCGTGATGTCAGGTTGATGCTTTGAAGTTGGCCATTGTTGGAATATTCACACCGCAGAAATTGGCAAACCAATTCAGTGTGGTGGGGGGTTTTTCCCCTGCCAAAAGTCACCCCTGCATATATGCCACGTGAGCTGTGTGAACCTTGGGTGATACTCATTTCACAGGGGTGTTAGTGTAAATAAGACAATTAACTTGGAAGTCCTCTGTAAACAGTAAAAGTTCTGTAAGTGTTCATTTTTATTATTTGAAGTAAAATATTAAAGGTCTAACATTTATTAAGATTAAAGCATATAACTATTACCTTTAATCACAAGCTTCAAATATGCAATAGGACAAGATTTCAGAAAGCAAAACAGTTAGGAAGCAGCCTATTTGTGTCAGTTAAAGCTATTACGTGCAAGTTACAAAACTCCTAACTCCAGTTGGCTTCAACAATGAAGTGATTTCATTGTCACCTAAACTAAAAATGGCCAAAGGGAGTGCCAGCTTAATTCAGCTAGCTTAATCCAGAGGCCAGGCTAAATCCAGCAGGTCAGATGATGCCGTCATAGAGCCGGGTGACTATATGCTCCTGTTTGCCCAGAATCGTCCTATTTATGCATCCGATCTGGTTTGGCGTATGTCTTGCCCTGTTTCGTTCTCGAAGTTGTCCTAGTTTAGAAGATAAATGATATGTTTACTTAACTAAGGCTTGCTCTCTCTGCTCAGTTTTTCTGTGTTTCAGGATTCACCCTCGGGCATCATGTGGTGCCCTCCCCGCTCACTCTCTGCAGCTGCAGCCTCTTACACGGAGGGAGGAGATGTATAGCAACTGCAGACCTCGCAGCCTTATGCGTCCCAGTCTAGCGGGACAGAACATCTCTTCCAGGAGCACCTGTGTAAGTCCTGGGATTCACTGTCTCTCTCCCTGGTCTGATTTAGGTCCCATGGCCATGCCTGAAGCATCCATTTGAGAAAATGGATTCACCGATGGACTTGGTCCATCAGACTCACATCTAGAGTAGGCCTGAGATAATTCCAAGCAAATCACACAACTCAGAATGAGGGGACTTCTCCCGAGGAACGGTTGGCAGCAGAAGAGGTGAGTGGATGCTGTAGAGGTAACAAGAATGATCCGTGGCCATTGCAGAGCAAAGTGCAGGAATTGGAATGGGCTGGCCCAGCTTCCAGCTTTTCCACTAACTAGGGTTGTTGTGATGGTGAGTCCTTGCATGCCTTGGCCCTCAGTTTCTTGTTAGGAAAAGTGGAAAGGTAGGACTAGAAGATTTCAAAGGTTCTAGTTCACTCAAAGTGTTTAATGTACAGCTGCGTCCTCTCGTTAGTCTTCAGGGTTATCAATTCCAGGTTTATTTTGTTACCGGATTTTTCTCACTGGGCCTAAATAGAACTCATCTTGGCTTTATTCCTAATGCTAGAAAACTTCCAACTCTGGCGGAGTTATGAAATGTTCCATTGCTCCTATTAAGTAAATCATATTCTTTAACTAGCTAACTTTCCCCACAGTTTACAACTTGTGTCAGACCCTGGGAAGATTTGCTTTTAGTTTTTTCCCTGTGAACCAAACAAGTCATAAAAACAGATTTATATCATGGTTTCCTTACAGCTGCATTTTATCCTAGGTTTCTTAAATCAAGAAATTGACTAACATAATGGCTGAATGAATAAAACACGGCAGCAATGAGTGACTGCCTTTAGCAAACTGAGAGGGAGTCTTATTATTTAAATGTTCCTGGTTATATTAAGTGGAGCAAAAGGCTTGGAATCGAAAGTGAGAGAAATAGGCAGCCAAGTCAAAAACGCCACCAAGCTGTAAATAAAATATGAAACTGGCTTGGAAAGGGAGCTTTCCTTCGTAGTCAAACGCTGATATATAGTCCCTAATTGTGGGACGTTTGTAAAAGGTGACATGACACCTGTCAGTTATCCACAGCAGCCAGGAAATGTAGATTACATGAATAATTCACCAATCCAGTGCCCTTTGTTGCTAAGCCGGCTAAGCCCAGTCCATAAAATAACTGCTGACAGGAAAGAAGAAAAAATATGTTTAAATTGCACAAGAGCCGTATGTTACACGCGGAAATGTTTTCAAGGCAGTTTCATTATACAGCTATGTTCCTTCCAGTGAGCCTGTGTGGCTAAATAATTAACATGTGAGCCTTTATCAGGTGTAACAAAGGAGGGGTCTTGGGCTCTGGAAACTTTATATGTCCCCTTGGGGAGGTTGCAGAAGAGTCTTCAGTAACAGAAACCTCTCATCACATATCATCATGTCTCGCCCTCCCAAGTTGCGTGCAATCCTTTAAAAAGGTTAAGTCTGAACTTTGGTTTTGGAATCATGAAGTCATAGAATAATAAATTCAGGTCACTCAGAGAGAGCCTACTCTATAGTTTTCAGAAGCAAGAGAAACCTTTTCGCAAAGAAAATCTTCTGTGCATATACGCCATCTAAGATCCAAGAGGGATTGTGTTGGTTGACTCGCGGTGGTGGCATGGGGGAATGATAGAGGATGCCTGCCGTCTGCCTCCTCACAGCCCCCTCCCCTGCACCTCACTCCCCACCCCTTCCCCGAGCATCTCCAGGGATCCTGCTGTCCCATTTCACAGATGAGAAAACTGAGGCTCCCGAGGCAAAGTGGTTCCTAGAAATCAAAAAGCAAGTCGATGGCAGGCCTGGGACCGAAAGCCAGGCTGCCGGCTCCCATGCACCACACATACACATGTATGACTGTAAGTCCACCCCTTCCCCGAGCATCTCCAGGGATCCTGCTGTCCCATTTCACAGATGAGAAAACTGAGGCTCCCGAGGCAAAGTGGTTCCTAGAAATCAAAAAGCAAGTCGATGGCAGGCCTGGGACCGAAAGCCAGGCTGCCGGCTCCCATGCACCACACATACACATGTATGACTGTAAGTACAGCTTGTCTACACAGCCATACCAGCTGCCAGGATTTGGAGAAATACCAGTTCTGCAGCTCCCAGGACCTCACAAGTGAGCATGAGGAGTGGAAACAAGTGACTCTTTCATTTGTGGCCTGGGCCCAGGCAGCCTGATACCTACACTCCCCTTACCTCCCCCACTTTCGTGTTGGCCACAGGGCTAGGGTCAAAGGTCACGGGTCAGGTGGAAGGTGGGGCCTTGGAATGCCCAGGGGACTGGGCAGGCCGCCATAGGTCACCCGAGCCAGCCATCCAATCCATCTGCTTCTCTGGGCTGCTGCAAGAACAAGCCTCCCTGGAGAGAGCTGGGGGGCTTATTCCAGGAGCAAATCCAGCAACACTGCAGAGATTTTCTCACCTCCACAAGATGGTTCATTCCTTGTAACTTCCTTCCTAGCAAAGATCCTAGCCGACTAAGAGGAATAAGAAAGAGGTTCCACTTCCTAGAGTGTATGTAGAAAAGAACACCTTTCTCCTCATTTTAGGCTTATTTGCTACCCAGGTTTGGCTTTGTTTTTGAAAGTTTTTAAGGAGCTTTCATTCCTGTGTAAACCCACTGGGTACAAGTGATTGGCACGGGTTTTCTCTAATGTTGTTATTTTTCTCTAATCGTTCCAGCTGATAATATATATATATATATATATACATTTTTTTTTTTTTAGCTTGTTAGGAGGCTACCTGGAAGGGAACCGAATTTCTGATGTAGGTTAAAGGCAAGTATAAATTCAAGGCTTGCTGAAATTCTCTCTTTGCAGTCAGTCCTCACTTTTAGAATGAACACATTATGTTTAGCAATACAAAGAAATAATAATGTGCTGCTGGTTTGTTGTGAAGAGCTGAGGTCGAAAACTTAGTGTTTTCAGTTTGATCATTCCAACTAGCATGAAGCAGGAGGAATTGGGCATCTTGATGTTATGGCTGCTGAGACTGATTCTCTTGGTGCATATGTTACTTTGTGCAAGGCCAAGGGAGTTTCTTTCAACAAGTGGAGTTCATTATTAAACGAGTCAATGGTTGTCTAGGGGTGCCTGGGGGGCTCAGTTGGTTAACCGTCTGCCTTCGGCTCAGGTCATGATGCCAGGGTCCTGGGATCAAGCCCCACATTGGGCTCCCGGCTCAGCGGGCAGTCTGCTTCTCCCTCTGCCCCTCCCCCTTCTCATGCTTTCTCTCTCTCTCTCAAATAAATAAAATCTTTTAAAAAAATACATGAGTCAATGGTTGTCTAAATGAATTAATGCTCATTCTGATAACGCTTCAGTGTCTCTCACGAATAGTCTGGAGAACTCTTCTCTTATAAGAGACAGGAGCAGCTGAGTGTGAATCCTGGCAAATGGATGGGACTTCCTGAGCCTCAGTTTCCTTATTTGAAATGTGGGTGCCATGATGATGACAACAATGCCTGTCTCACAGGGTGGCTACCTTGTCACCTGGCAAAATCCTTGCTCAGGTGGGTTGTAGTCTGGGTTCCCAGAAAGCTGGGCCTGAGACAAAGGCTTACATGCAAGCTCTTGAGTGTGCATGTGATCCCAGGCGCCCGGTTGGGAGACGGAGGGACCGTGTAGGGAAGAAAGCAGGGCCTGTGGGCTGTGTGAGCACACACGTCAAGTGAGCCACTGCTCAGCGTTGTCACATTTAGCCAATAAAAACACTAAGCACCCACTTAACTTTGCATCCTAGAGAAACAACAAAGAACTATTTGCAATAAGTGTGTGCCATGCAATATTAGGGACATAACTTAGAGCAAAAACATTATCTGTCTCTTACCTGAAATTCAGTTAACTGGGCATCCTCTATTTTATTTGCGCCCCCGCCCCTGCTCCTAGTGATGATTGCTTGTTCCTGTGGGACCGTCTGAGAAGTTGTATGAAATCTGTTCTGGGATTGAGCCATTTGTCCCCATTCCCTCTTTGTCAACGTCAGTGTTCCCCATGGGTTGTAACTTCTCAAAGGCCTTCTGTGTTGCTCCCGTGGGGCGAGCGGGCTCCCGTTGCACTCCGCAGTGTCAGGTGAGGGGCCTTCAGTGGGGCGCTGTCAAGTTGCTTCTCGAGGGGGTGGATCCAGTACCAGCAGCCACATACGACACAGTGGACGAGGTGCAAGAGGCGCCCATACAGGCCCGCAAGCGGAGTGACGGACAGCGCAGATCTTAGAGCCAGAAGGCCTGCATTCGAATCGCAGCTCTGCCAATTACTGAGGCAGCTTACCAAATCTCCATGTCTCAGTCTCCTCATTTTTAAAATGGGGATGATAATAATACTCACTTAGTAGGATTGTTATGAAGATTAAAAACAAATGTAAGCCTCTCAGAATGGTCCTTGGGACATTCTAAGCATTTGCTATTATTATCCTGACAGTAGTAGATTTCAACACTGTAGCTTGGCATCTGGTGTATCTTGAACACTTTGCAACTAACTGTCAAATTTGATTTGACAAAATTTGCCAGATTTGATTGATGTCTAAAGTATAGTTTTTTCATAAATGAGGCTAAATGTTATCACCTTGGTTTTGGTGTGTTTTTTCTCCCCCAGCACTGAGAACTTTTTTCAGCCCTGACTGCAGTCTTTTATATAATCAGGAAGGAAAGGTTTTTCACCCCCCACTGAGCATGGGCCTCTCCCTGGAACCAGCTAGATGCCCTGAGCCTCCCATGCTCACTCTCAGGGTCCTCCTGCACCCGACGCCACAGGACCCACTCAGCTTGACTGTCGGCTGACATGGAGGTAATGGTACGCACCTGTAGTTGGAGCAAAATTAAATCTTGAGTATTGATCAGACTATAAAATCATGTTCTGTTGCCATGTACTGAAATTAATAGCAAGTTTCTACAGTTCTGTGAAACGTGCTTCTTTGGCCCAGTGTTTACTTCTCAGTTCCTCAAGTGGCCTGCCAGAAATTCTAAAATTTGAAACTGGGCCTCCAACACAAAATTACTGGAAAATGCTGTCTTACAGAGCCATTCAAGCGATGTTTCCTCCACAGAGCCATCCTCCCAGCCCTTGGAGAGTTAGGAACTGGCCCCTGCATGTCTTGGGGGACCTGCTGACAGCCACACTGGTGGCCGTGATGGCAGGGCATCATACTGGCTTGTTTGTAGGTCTACTTGGCCGAGACTGCTCAGCATTGAGGACAGGAGCCACGTGTGCTCGTCTCTGCATCTCTGACCCCCAGCCCACTCCTGGCACAGGCTGAGGAACAGAGCTCGTTTATCCGGTAAAGCACTGTAGGCTCAGGGTGCACAGTTGTTTTTAGGGTACTGTGAAAATGTTTAATTTTTCTTCAAATCAGAAGAAGAAGACAAAACTGTTAGAATAGAACTTGTTTTCATTTTTTTCTTCACATCAGAAAAAAGAAGGATTTTTTAGGGCCACAGAAATTTATTAAATCATTCTAATGTGTTTTTTTAATGGGAAAGGATCTAAAAAGGCAGAAGTGCAGCAGGCCCACGGAAGTCATCACGTGGTCCTGGTGTTGAAAAAATAAGTAAACCAATGAGTAAATATTATAATGACCGTTAAAAATGTTTTACAAATGACAAAGTGCCACGAAAATGCAGCTTGTTATTAAAAGCTGACAATTTCGTTGCTGTTGTGAAGTTCTCTTGCCTATTAGGACATTATACTCTAAGGAGTTTCAATTATTTCTCCAAATCGCCAGGTTTTCTTAGTCATATTCATATTCTTTCTTCCTGTGAAGTAAAAGCTTTAAGTGGCTTTATCAGGAATATTTTGGTGTGGGTGAGGAGGGGGCAGGAGAGCACAGAACAACAGAAAGCCTCCACTCATCAGAAGAGCTGTCCCGATAGATACACCACACTTGAAGTGAACCCCCTATATTGAAAAGCTGAGTTCCTACAGAAGGCACACCAAGGTAGCTATTGTTTTTACAAAAAAAAAAAAAAAAAAAAGGGATCCATGAGCCTTAACCTTCATACATGTGTTATCACTATCTCACAATCTTGGCTCACCTCTGAGGAAAGTGAACTCGCGTACTTCTGGGGTGACCTGATGGTATACTCTTTCCTTTGAGTTGGCTGATGACAAATAAATCCAACAGTTTCTCTCTTGGAAAATATAAAGGGAAGGGACACTGATGTCCAAAATATCTTCCAAGGGATGCTGAGAATGTTCTGACCTAAAGATCACTTGAGGAGATGATAATCAATGTGAGATTCCTCACATTACCAACCAGCCACATCCTTATCTTGCAATCTTGGAGAGCCTAACTCATACCAGAAAGAAACTTCACTTTCTGAGATGATTCTCAGTAGAATTCTCTTAAAATGAGAGTTCTCATAGTGCATTAAAATTTGAGAGCACAAAATTTCCTCCCTCTTTCCTATCTTTTCTGAGTTTTCTAGAATGTGGTTAGATCAGACTTATTTGTCTGATCTAACAACAAATAAGAGTTACAATTTATAGAGTCCCAAGCCCTGCTCCAAGTTCTTTATCTACTTTTTGTCACTTAAGGAGAGAAATTAAGTATGACGTAATTTGCAAAAGGTGTTTTACGAAACTATTGAGGAAGACATGTTCCACCTATAAAATGGGCACAAAAGAGAGGAAACTAATAGAAAACCTGCCATATCATTCCCTTCTTCTTTCGGTTCTTCCACTGTGTGTTTATAGGCTGGGCTTCTCTATGGCTTGGTTTTTACTTGGTGCAGAAGGCAGAGAAAAGCTCTTATGAAAACAGACTCTGAGCAGAATGGTCATGCTCAGGCTTCACATGAGAGCGGCAGCTGAAGAGCCGGGAGTGAGAGGAACAAAACTTTCTAGCAAATGAGTAACTGCCACCTCTTGAGTGTCTTGGGCTATTTCAGACAGCCATTCTAGGCATCCTACATCCGTGAATCAGCATCACAACGGAAAACTTTGGGGGAAGGCTGCTGTGGTCCAGGCACTCTTCCAGGTGTTTTTATGTTTATTAACCAATCTTCCCAATGTACCAAGGGGTTAGGTCCTATTCTTAGTGCTCTCGTGTTATAAGCAAGGACACTGAGGCAGAGAGAAGCTTGGTATCTTGGTCAAGATCGCTCACCTAGGAAGGCATATTGGTCTGGAAACCAAACACCGGAGCTAGGCAACCTAACATGGGGCTTGCAACAATCCTGAGAAGCAGGCATTTTCCTTATCCCGTTTGACTTCCAGAGAACTGGAGATTTAGAGATGCGAGATGGCTTCCTGGAGTTTACCTAGTTAGTAAACAGCAGTGCCCAGTTCACCCAAGCAGCCGGGCCCCCGGGGGCCACCTGCTGAATTGTCTCAACACACCGAGTCTCCCTGTTCATGATGGCACCAGCCTGCTTGTTGAGAGTGGCTATAATGGTGACAAAGAGAGTCTGGGGACAGAGAAAAAGGTGACCTGATATGGGGGGTTGGGGTGGGGGCACAGAAGAGGCTCTGGGGAGTATGGAAGAAAAAGGGGCTGGCGGGGTGCTCTGTGGAACAGTAGTGAGCTCATGTGGCTTTCCAGGACACGAGAAGACGAAAGAAATCAGAGAAGAGATCAGGCAGAGAGATTTAAAAGAAGCATGAGGGGCAGAGGAAGGGGGACCCTAAAAGCGGAAAGAAAGAGAAAAAGGTGAATGAATTATAACGAAGGCTGTGGTGTCACTGTCCAGTGAAGTCCTGAACCACCAGCTGACAGAGGGTCCACTCGCTGCAAGCCCCGGGCCTCCCCCTGCTGCATGCAGACCAGCACATGCTGCGACATCAGGCAGGCCCCTCTCCGCAGGGGTGACACACATGTGAGGATTGTAAGATGAGGCCCTTGGGGCTCTGCTTACAATAAAAACATTGTCCGGGCCTTGCACACATGACTCAGTGTGTATTGTGTGTCTGACGGAGAAAGAGATCGGCTTTACCTGCAAGTGCAAACGTGCTGGCAGAGTTGAACCGGGCGCACACTTACATAAGAGACAAAAACACCTGGGAGCCAGCGGTTGACCACCTTCTAGGGGACATGCAGAGTCCCTAGAGGAGAAGTGCCAAGGGGACTCCTGTGCCAACCGTGAGAATAGCTGTGGTTGGACTGGGTGTTTTGTGTTGTTTGGTTTTGACCCCAGTGTTTGGCACAGAGTCCTGAGCACTGAGTGGGGCCCCTGAACCCTGCCTGACACCAGATTGCGTTGTTGAATGTCGTTCCTGTTTTCCTTTGTTTGAGAAGGACTGGAAAGCAGCAAAGGGGGCAGGGAAAGAGTCATTCAAATTTGTTTCATGCAAGGACTTGAAGTGCTAAGCCTGCAAAAACCCGTGTGATGTTTGAAAGTGGGGGGTCTGGGGCTGGACATGGGGTCAAGCTTGGCTCCACCACATCTTAGCTGTGGCACCGTTGACAAGTGACTCAGTCTCACTGGGTCTTCATTTTTTCATCTGTAAAATGGCATACCTACCAGAGAATTCGTGTGAGAACCGTATGAGATCTTGCAGGCAGATAGCTTAGCTTAGAACCGGGCACCTGGTGCCTAGCAAGTGTCCCCTAGTATTATCTGTAAAATGAGAGAGATAGTCTCCCCAGTTCTCTCAAGGGATGCTACAGCTGCAACAAAAGTTTAGTGAGATGAGAGCTGTTTGAAAAGTACTTACTAATATGTTTTCTACTTAGCAGTGTGACATAGTAAAAACACGCAGTATTGGCAAGCAGTGAAAATGCTTCGATTCTGGTTTCTCTGGACCTTCGTCTCTCATCACTCAGTAGGTGGATTAAATTAAGTCCCCTTCCACATCCCTGTCCGCTCTGACAGCCAGTGCCCGTTCACCCCGCTGCCAAGAGGCAGACACCCTCACTCTGGTGGGCCTATGGCTGTAGGTCCCATCCCCTCTGGCCCACCAGGGCCCCAGGTGATCGACTCAAAAACAGAAAAAAAGAAAGAAAATGAAAAAAGAGAAAAGAAAGAAACACACACCTGGGAAGATGTCCCAGATATTTTAACTAAAAAAAGGCAAATTGAAGCACTGTAAGTAATTCTATGGAATAAACATTCTAGAATAATTGTAAAGATACAGATTTGTATATGTAGGGATTATCTCATGGGCAGGGTTAAGAGAAATTTTACTTCATATTTTACACATCTCTGTGTTGTTTGAACCTTATACTGTAAGCATGTTCTATTTGATAATCAAAATAATAATACTAAAGATGTAAACAAAACTAAAACATGTTCGTTGTAGAGAGTTTGGTGGAAAAAAGAGAAAAATCACTTACAACCCACCCCAGCATAGAAATATTGCAATTGACATTTTAATTTATATCCTTTCAGTCTTTTTTCTGTATGTGTGTATCACATAGAAATATACATACATATTTACAAAACGTAATCACATTTGTCCATGCTGTCACGTAATTAGCGTCACTTAACAGTTATCTTGTTTATATGTTTCCATGTCATTAAAGTTTCTTCTGCAATCTACAGCATGATTTTAATGACTGCTACTTTTTCCATATTGCATGTGGCCAACTTTGTATTGCTGCACATTTTGGCTGTTCTCTGTTTTCCCCCATTGTAAGTATTGACAAGCTTTTGGAGAATAATGAAACACTGAAATGCTTGGCTTTGTTTCTCTCTTTGGGCAGAGCCGGCTGCTCTCTTTTCTTCTTCCTCTTTGTATCCTTTAGCTTTTGGGTGGAGGCCCAGAGAGCTCCACAAGGGGTAGTGTGTGTTTAAGAAACTCAGCTAAAGAAACAAACTGATCGCAAAGAGCTCTGAACCTACAGTGTTGGGAAAATGCTGAGCATTGTAATTGGCCTAATGTTGCTCCCGTGAGAGATGCCATCTCCCTAGGCCTCCAAAGTTCTGGCCAGGATTTTAACTTTTCTCATCCAGCTGATGACAGACAAATATTCCTCACTTCAACAGTTATGTGCAACCCCCAGAATGTTTCCTCAAGTCTGTCAAACACTCATTGGAAGAGCCTACCAGCTCATCCTTGAAGATGAAACAGCAGGCAAGGTCATGTCAGCAAATCCGGACCAGGGGCTTTAAGTTTCATTGAAAAGCTAGCCTCTTGGACAGCACTGGTCCCTGGCCCCTGCTCCCTGAGCCAGGCTGGGTGTCCAGTGGTGACTCAGGAAGGAATGTCGCTGATGAGCCCTGGGCATGCCAGGGAATTACTCAGCACATGCCAACAAGTAACCTCATACGATAATCAAACACGAGCCAATCTGCGAACACTTTGCGTAACAGCATATTTGGATTTGGGGCTTAGCTTTCAAAGCTTGAGTTTCACGTTTGCCTGAGCATATTCCCAGCCTCCCAGGGCCCCTCCTGTGTGCCCTGCCTCTGCTTGCAAGTGGAGAGAGCAGTTCTTCCAAAAGCCAGAGCTTGGCTCTCCCCTCGGCAGAACTCTGCCAGGGATCAGCGGTCTCTCCTCCGTCTATAGTCCTCGTTCCGGCCAGTGCTGCTTCTCCATATGCCCCATTTCTTACCAACAAGCCAGCAACATAGGTAATGAATGCCTCCTTTTGCTGCTGAGACACTTAATAGCCATTCCTAGTATTGTCATGGTCTTCGATGCACCTTACCAATAAGAGGGAGGTTTGTTGACTGACAACTGCTGATATAACAATATTCTATCCACTCCTGGCTGTAGGAATTGGCAAAGCATTACTGCATCAACGGGTACTTGAGCTGTCCAAGAGCCTCAGGAAGGACAAAGAGGCTTGAAGCTTTCAAGACTCCTTACTCCTGGCTCTGGGCCTTCTCCCGCAGATATCCTGACAGCCAAAAGTTTGAGGGATTTAATTTAGGATCCACAATATGACGATACCCTCTCTGCTTTCCTGTGCAGATCTGCTGTGGAATGAAGCCACACCCTGAGGTCCCGGGGAGCTGGGGAAATTACCTGGCTGGCCCACCCACCTTATCAGTGCTGTATGTCAGAGTTTCCTCAAGGCCTCGGGTGTTGGTGTACTCAAGGTGACACTGAACACGAAGTATTCAAACAGCAACACGTCGGGTGGGAGACAAAGACTAGTCAATGATCTTACTCATAATTCTTCCAGGGAAGAAGTTGTTCTCATGAGATAGGGCTTTTATAGTGGTCCTGCCCTTGCCACGGTGCTCTCAGAGACCTCTGACCTCCTCGGTAGAGTGTGGGTGTGAACCGAGTGCCCAGGTGAGAGATCTCAAGAGTTCAGCTACAGCAGAGACACACAGCCTTCCCCAGGAATAAGTTGATAAGGACATGGTACCTACACACAGTACCTCAAAAGAGAAGTAAATCAGTAATTCAAGATCCTAAAGGCAGAAGTTAATGTTCCCACACAGACCTAATCATAAGACCTCGTAGGATGTTCAAAAATTCTCCAGAGTAGGTGTGAACAGTTAGACTTCCCTTGCCCTATCAGGTGGGCTGGGTAGAATCCTCTCTGTGTCTTTCTAATTTTAAGCACGGATGACAGAGCACAAGGGATGCCGGACCTCAGCAGGTATCAGTACTTTTAGTAGCACTGCATATACCTGCCAGCCAAGCTTCTTAGGAAAGAGAAGTTCCTTTCAAAGTAAAAAATATGCTAGTTACCTTTTACAAGGGCAAGAGTAAACTCACAGTGATTATCAATGCTTTATTGGCAGTCGTAGGCCTCCACAAATCTCACCAAGTGGAACCTATGCACAAGAACAGAAAAAGGGGCCTTAGGTGACAATAATGAAAGGAAAGAATCAATTTGGGCAACTTGCTGCATAGGTCATCATAGAAAGTAATCAATCCAAAGTCTCTAGATCATAAGGACAATTTTTGAAGGTTTAAGAGGTGTGCTTCAAAGAGCTAGATCTTTAATACGAACTATGTGAAGATCATTAAAATGTTTTAAAGTCACAGGACAGGTCAGAACACCTCAGGCTCACAAGGAAGGTTGGAGTTCGGAAAGAAAACCTAGATGTTTGGCCCAGATGTTTGCCGCTGATTTCTGATGCTGGTGGGTCAGGTTCTATTTCCAGGAGGGACCCAGCAGAACCTCTGAGCAGTGCCACCTTGCAGGCAAATCTCAGTGACCTCTGTCCCCAAGGATAGGGCTGCTCAGCTTGGCCGCAGCTGGCTAAAGCACTGAGGTAGGCTGGGGCATGGGAGCCCCAAGTTGTCTCCCAGTCATGTTGCCCATGAGCGCCACCGTGACGGTGTCCTCAAAGCAACCCAATTCCCAATCCCATACCCTTCTGTTTGGTAAAACCCTACGACCATGAACAAGGCATGGTGCCGTCCACCTCTCACTCTGCTGTTTGTCTGCTTTTTTCTTTCACGTGGTCTCCTTCCAGTTCTTGGGCAATCATATCTGATTCCAGGGAGCCAAAGCTCACTTTCCTCTTCTAATCTAAAGATGAATAAGAAGTCTACCTTCTCTAGTCCGATGCACACGGTGAACTTTCTCAACTTATTCTCCTCAAGAAAGAGAAGGCACTGGAAAAGTTCTGTGTATGTTTAAGTTTACATGCGGTATGAACAGCATATACATACACAGATGTGGCATCTCCTCTCTCAGGAAGATGAGACTCCATTTCTGTGGGGCAAATGATATAAAGATTGCCATGGTTATCTTCTCTGTTTCACTGATGGTGTGGGGGGGAAGCACCCCAAATGGGCATATTGCAATTTAGAGGAATCCCTGGCTATTTTTAAAACTGGATCACAATGTACATTTTTTTTACAGCTGTCAATGACAGCACATTGGCTGCCATTTCTTGGAGACACTTCTTTGTAGAAAGGTTCGTATGTGCCTATTAGGATTATTGAAGGTAAGCCTTTTGACAAGGGTCGGGGGGAGGTGAATGTGGGAAAGGGATGAGGAAAGGAGCTTAATCATTTAAAAGTGTCAATAATTCTTACTCTTTTCTTGGGTCCATCGCCTTCTGTCTATACAATGTTGGGACTCTCTATGCCTCAGTTTTCCTCATGTGCAAAACTGGGATCATAATAGGGCCAAGCTCGGAGAGGTGTAGGGTACCATGGGTGACTATTCTGTGTTTTGTGCCTGCCAGTGTCTGGTACATGGTAAGTGCTCTTTTTGTCCCCCACACTTATTCATATTCTAATCAATACATAAGGAGTGGGAGGGGCTGGGCCGTTGGAAGAAGAAGAATTCTTCACGTCAACACCACCATCACGCATTATTGAGATTCTAGCGTGAATGGGGCCAGCTGACACTCCAACTTCCCATCCCACCTTTCCCGTGTGATCTCTCCTTTCCCCAGGCTCAATATCTTTCCTTCATCTACTGTAAACCACAGATAACTTGCCATGTCACGGCCCCGGGGGAATTCGTATTTTCATAAGATTCAGAACCTTACAGGAAAAGATGCCACTCGGTGGAATTTCAGAAGGCGAGAGGTGTAAAGGTATTTCTAAAACCTCCTGGATCACACCTCAGGTGTGGGTGCTTCGTTCAGGTACCAGTGAGGCTGAGCCTGGCAGGAAGTCACTTGCACTTTTCACTTATTGAGGTCCTGCCCTCCTGAATCTTGCAATCTAAAGGAGAGAACTTTGATCCAGGGTGATAATAAAACAAGTAAGGAAAGCCCAGAGATGTGGAATGAGTAACTGCTCTGTTCCAGGTGTTGACATGGAAGCATGGGGCGCATGGAGGTGAAAGAAGACTTGTTTGACTCCCAGAACTTCACGGTCTATTGGAAGGGACAAAATACATCCGATGGTGATAAGGAAATGCGTGTGAGTAAAAGGAAAAGAGGTGTGTGTTGACAGAAGACAGCCCGAGGAGTTTCGGAAACAGGAACGTTTCTCAAGAACTTGAAAGCACTGGAGGTCTTTTGAAATGGTTAGTTGTACACTGCCTGGAGGCGAAGGTAGGAACTAGAAAGGGACTTAGCCCAGCCCTCGCTAGCTGGATGGTGAGCTGCGTGCTCCAGTGCGGGGACCTTTGCTGCAGAGAAACGGGAGCCCAAAGATCGATGACTCATTCCCATCTACTTGACATCATCTTCAGATTTTCACTTAACTTTTCCCTTCCACATCAGACACCCCTAATTCTTGGGTGGTCCGCCACACTGTTTCCTGCCAACTCCCAGCAACTTTATTCCGGGTGGAGGTCTGGGGGTACTGGATCTTATTTCAAAAGGAGAGGGGAAATTGAAACCAGAAAGGCGTTGTGACAGCCTTTAAGAGATTCTTTTTTTTCTCCAGCACAGGTTTCCCAAGGCTGGTATCTCTAGCATAGACTTTGTTTTTTGTTTATTTGGTTGGTTGTTTGGTTGGTTCGGTTTGGTTTGTTGAGAGTTAACCATTCAGAATGGAGGCCCTTTTATAATTTGATCTAGTTATGTGAACGTAGCCCATTGATGTTAACAAATAGAGACCAGATGCAAGTCACCCACTGGAGCAGAACATGGAATAACCAGCAGGAGCTAAAGCAAACTCTCTCTCCCCACCACCCTATTACCTCATAAGAATTCCTTCCATTTGGAAATGAGCATGAGGAGAATTAAAAAAAAAAAAAAGAAATAAGACTGTTAGGATGTTTCAAACGGTCTTAAAATGACAGCAGCGGTGGAGATGCTTGGATCACACAAGATTGCCGTATAAACAACTGACGTACTTGGGGAGTTATGTGGAATCAGGCATGCGTCCCTAAGAGAGGTTCGGGTTCTCCATCTCGTGAAGGATAAATTAATTACAAGGGGAAAGCGGATTGCAAACGGAGGTCATCGAGTCAGTGACTCATACCCAGGTGCACATGACAAGATTTGGTTCTCTGCAGTGCGTTGAGCAGAGCAGGGCCTCCCCGGGTATAATGAAATTTTATGCCATTCCCTGTGCCACTGGGTGTTTTAACCATCCTGCATAGACAGCCAAGCAGTTGCTGGGTGAGGCCTAGGCCAGGGAATCCTAGAATGGAAATGGTGCTGCCATTTTCTGTAGCAAAGAAAGTTTTCATTGAGTAAAAGGAGTTTGGTAATTTAAACAAACTCACAGCCAGTCACCGAACCTCCGAGCCGGGTACCACTGCCGCCTGCGTTTCTCAAAATGCCGTTGCCTTTTGAGTGGCGATTTGATCAAGAGGGCCAAGACTTGACTAGTGTAGTGGCTCAGATTTTCTATTTTTAGAAGAATTTCTAATTTTAAAAGCTTTTTGCTTTGTTTTTTGTCTTTCGTGTTTTTTTTGTGGGTGGGGGGAGGCAGTCTCCAGGACTCGGAGCTCTGTGAACCTTCCTAAGTGGGTGAGAATAAGATGAAAAGTTTGGAGGGGCGTGTGGAGATAGCAATACTTTGTGAGCAAAACCAAACTCCAGAAAAGCTTTTGGGTGAGCTCTTCCTGATTTAGCTCTGGAACAGAATTAGACACAACCAGGAAATCCCCAGAAGATACTCAGTAATGTCAGTAGGATGAACGTTAACCAAAGCCCTCAAGCTCCTCCTGTGAGATCCTCCAATGCTTCAGGGGAGTCAACAGAAATTCTTCTTAAAGTCAACCCTAACTCCCTTCTCCAGCAACCTTAGCTCCTTTCTCTCTCCCGTTCTGAGGAGAAATAGGGAAGATGCTGGTATAACTCTTCTTACTCCTCTATTAAATGTGTACATATTAAACCTACCCCTCAACCTTCCATTTTGTGGACTAAATGACCCCAATTTTGCAAACCTTTCTTTCAAAAAGGTAATTTCACAAACATTTCCACGTGCCAATCTTAAGAATCACACATGTGTAGAAATAACTTCCATGTCACGGCACAGACACAGGCACGCTGAAATGAATAATGTGCTTCATTCCTGAAGGTGCTGCTTCCTGTCGAAATCCCTGCGTCCTGGGCAGTGGGTGGCAGCGCTGTAGGTTCCTGGCTTCTCTCTCCTGAGCCTGGAAGGAGGTGATAGCTGATGAGCTAGACTAATAAGATGCAGCCTCACACTGATTAAACGTCCATTTTCTTGGGGGAAATGGCTGACAGGAGCAGGATAAAGCTGTCAGGAAGCTTGTAGCAATTTCCCAAATCTACCACTACCAGTGAGCTTTATTTGTGTGCTTAGAGCTATTATTAGCAAAACAATGGCTGGAAAATGTACCAAGGCGAAAATTAAGAAACGACAGACTTGTTTCAAAAAAGAAAGAGAAAAGTTTCTTTTGTTAAATTTTGTTTAGGTTTGCTTGTTTGTTTTTTTTTTTCCCAGCAGAAAGTTTCACTTAGCAAAATACATCATCTGACCATGGTGCCTTGATAAGGACGATGACCTGGCAGAGTGAGCTCCGCCGGTTACGTGTGTGCAGGCTGCGATCCCAGCGGCTGCTGCCCAGGTGGGAGCACAAGCTCAGGGCTCTCTCCAAGGGAGGAGAAGGGGGAATTGAGCAGCACAATGTAGACTTTGCCTTGAAAGCCTGAAGCTACCTGAACAATGGTAAAGGTGGTGATGGGGTGGAGGGGATGTGCAGGAGTGTGGAGGTGAACAGAAAGAGATTTTTTTTTTAAGATTTTATTTATTTATTTGAGAGAGAGAGAGAGAGCACGAGTTGGTGGGGGGGGGAGAGGAGAGGCAGAGGGAAAGCAGACTCCCCGCTGAGCAGGGAGCCCATAGGGCTCAATTCCAGGACCCTGGGACCATGTCATGACCTGAGTCGAAGGCAGATGCTTAACCGACTGAGCCACCCAGGCACCCCGAAAGCTGTTGTTTTTAAAGAGTAACAGAGAAGTCTCTGGCTAGGGTTGTGCTGTCCAATACTGTAGCCACTAGCCACATGTGGCTCTTGGGCTCTTGCAGTGTGGCTGGTCTGACTGAAATGTGCTGTTAAGTGTAAAACACACGCTCAAGTTCAAGGAGTTTATATAAGACAAAGGATGCTCAAAACAACATTCATTGTTCTTAAGATCGACTACATGTTGAAATGGTATTTTTGGATAGATTCAGATAAATACAATATATTATTACAATGAATGCTTCAACATGGATGGACCTCGAAAACATTATGCTGAGTGAAAGAAGCCAGACACAAAAAACCCACACATGGGATGATTCCACTTACATGAAGTGGCCAACAGGCAAATCCATGCAGAAAGGTACCTGAATGGCCGCTTAGGGCTGGAGGGGGCGGTGTGGAGGGAAACAGGAAGTGAGTGCTAATGGGTATGGGCTTTTTTTTAAGGAGTGATGAAAATGTTCTAAAATTGATTGTGGCAGTATTGCACAGTTCAGTGAATATACTCAGGTGTACATTTTATTTATTTTTTTTACTTATTTATTTTAATTTTTAATTTTTTAATTCAGTTGAACATTGTATTTTCTTTTAAAAATTTCTTTAAATATTTTTAAGTAAGCTCTCCACTCAACGTGGAGCTTGAACGCACAATTCTGAGGTCAAGAGTCACATGCTCCACCAGCTGACCCAGACAGGCACCCCTCTGTTGTACATTTTAAATGGGTCAATTGTATGGTATGTGAATTATATTTCAATAAAGCCATTTAAAATAAATTAAAAATTTTGGATGCAAAAAAACTAATTTTACTTGTTTTTTTAAACTTTTCACAATGTGGCTCCCAGGAAATTTAGAATTACTTAAGTGGCTGGCATTATATTCTGTTGAACCCTCTGGGCTAAGGGAACCAAGACTGAAGAGGCTGGGGAAACCTAGGGCTCATGCTACTCAAAGTGAAAGTCATAAACACAGGACGGAGGACCCGCCAGAAATGCTTGCCTTTGGTGCAGGGCAAGAATGAATGAGGGGTGAGGGAGACCCTGACCAGGAAGATTCGGGGGTTTTGAGGATAAGGGTACAACTCCAGCACTGGGACAGGCCTCTGCACCCAGTGCCAGCACAGGAGACTGAGGAGCGGACCAGAATTTCTGGTCCTAGGCAAACAGGGGGCGCTGTCCTTAGTCACCTCCCCGGAAGACTCTTATCAACCCTGCCACAGGCAAAGCTGAGTTATCTTTCCCAAGTGGTGGCCCCAGCTGCCTGGGGCTCTGTTCTGCAGTCTCTGGGGCTGAGAGGAGCCACGGCTTGACTCTTTTGCATACTGGGACCCAGCCTCGGTGAGATGCAGACAGCGGAACAGTGAGCTCTGGCCTTATCCTGGGGGATGGAGGCTTCTTTAAGGAGGACGAGTCAAGGGAGTTTGTCTGGACTACGAAAGGTGATAAACAAACCTGGTGTTAGAGGTTTTGCTGATTGCAGCATAAAGGGAAGCCTTGGGTGCCTTCTTGGTGTCCTCTCCTTAACCGAGGTTCTTTCTGATTCAGTTACCCTCCCACTCCCAAAAAAGCGTAACAGTACATCAAAGGACATGGCTCAGTGGATGTTGGATAAGGAAGCTAGCTACACTTCGGGACTCCCCAGAGAAGGGATCCCATGACTCGTCTCTGGAGACCAGAGAGATAATGGGACTGAAGGTACACGGTGGGAGGTGGGGTTGGGGGTGGGGGGAATTAGCCAGATGAGTGTTAACCCCAAAGGCCCAGTTCTGGAGGAGGGGTCAGTAGCCTAGAAAGGGGAGAGAATATCAAGTACACTGTACTCAGTACAAACTAGGTATTTGACATGATTCTGTGTCTTGTCCGAAATATGTCCTGACATCTGCTACCACTGCCATAAACTTCGCTTTTTCTCACCACTGAGAAAAAGTTTCCGTGGACAGGATGGGTGGCAAACAAAGAAAATGGGATAGGCAAAGTTCATGAACCTAGGGGTACTGTCTGGGCGAAGTAAGATCTCCTGCTTTCTTGCCCTGATGAAGTAACAGCAGAAAATTAAATGTGTTCAATGAAGGCAGAGGAGACCCAGAGGAAACCATCTTCTCTGTGACCATAAACTCCCGAAGGGGAAGGATTAGAAATTATTTACATCTCATCTCCACAGTAGGGCCTGGTGTGTGGTGAAGACTCAAGGAATATTTGTAGCATGAATGGATGAATGGAGGGCGGGTGGGAGGGGTGGGACACAGTAGATGATTGATTAACATTTGTATTGCGTAATGATGTTTTAGGTGGTGGGTGATGACAAAGAACGGCTTGAGAAAGACTTCATTTATGCGACAGGGAAATAAATTGTGAAAGTGTTACATTAAAACGAATACAATAGCATGTTGCATATTTGGTTTTGTCATCTTTCTAGCTATTTTTTGAACAGTGCTTAGATAATGTTGAATAGGAGTGAAGGTGGCAGGGGAAAAGATGCCTAGAATTACAGCTCATGGGCCTCTCTGGCTCTGGATCTTGTAAAATGCAAACCACTTAGGAGTGGACAAATGACTTAATGACGGTGTTGTCAGGGCCCTCTGAATAAATATTGCCTTTTCCATTCCCACTGCTGGTACTACACAGTGCAGCTGACATACCGTCAAAAGGTTGAGATCTCCTCATTCTTATCTTCTGAGTCAGGCAGCACAAGATGGTGAAAAACTTGCTCGAAAAGCATTTATACCACTCATCCCTGTCCCTTCAAGCTGAGGCAATCCTTTCTGACCAAGGATCCTGTTCTAGAAGTGAGTTGGCTTTTTGCAGCTGGCAGTTAGCATCTACATTTTCAGTCAAGGTATTTAACAGTCTGAGTACAGGGGCACCTGGCTGGCTCAATCCGTGCAGCATGAGACTCTTGATCCTGTGGTTGTGAGGGTAAGCCCCACATCGTGTGTAGAGATTACTTAAATAAATAAACCTTTAGGGAAGGAAGAAGTCAGAATACAGCAGTTGGTTATTTTTTTTTTAAGATTTATTTACTTATTTCAGAGAGAGAGAGAGAATGTGCAAGTGGGGGGGGAAGGGGCTCCCCCCTTGAGCACGGAGCCCAACACAGGGCTCGATCCCACAGCCCTGAGATCATGACCTGAACTGAAACCAAGAGTCTGACACGCTCAACTGACTGAGCCACCCAGGCACCCCCAGAAAGAGTTTCTATCTCCAGATAACTCTATCATGAGGTTCAGAAGTTTCATCTGGAATATTAGAGGGCAGTGAACTTCAAGGAAACCGAAACCATGTGTTTTTTTTTCAGAATGAACTTAGATCTCTAAGAATTCTGTGAAACTCTCTTCTGTGGGTCCATGGCATGCTAGTGATCGAGGTGGACGTGACCGTGGCAGGGTGAGCTGAGAAAGCTGGGTTCTTTTAAGTAAATCACTTTCTGTGATATCACGGCCAGGGTGTGCAGGTGCAGCTGGGTGGGAGCCCTTGGCATCAGGGCTCCCTGTCATGGGTCCAAATCTCTGGTGCCCATGCTCTCCTGCTCAAGTCACTTCTGCTCATGGACCTGTACTATGACTCACAGGCAGCCAGCAGCAGCTGAGAGGAAATGATGTAGCAACTGTGTCCAAAGGGGATGGCTAAACGTTGAAAATAGAAAAGAAAATCCATTAAAAAATATGCCGTCGTATTTTACAAAGGCTGTGCAAGATTTAAGAAGCATGTTTAGCATTCCAAGTATTTTCCCTTTTGTGTCTTTAGAGACTAGCTCTGAGAGTGATTTTTTGTTTATTTAACATTTAATCAAAAGAGATACGGACCCCACCAGCTTTTGAACAACAGCTTCAGCATCTCTGCCTCTTTGCATTTAGTGCGAGGAGAGAAACTTCAACCATACGGCGAATTTGATGTCTGTAATATGCACTAAAAGATCAGCTGGTCTAACTTTACAGGGCTAATAAAAGGGAAGAATTTTCCCGTGCTCAGGTCTTTTATGAATTATAAATAACCATTCACTTTGGAAGATAGCACATCATAAAATTTTTTTTCACAAATATGCACAAAGCCATTTTAAGATCCAAGGAAAAAGATGTTCAGAAGTCTCAGATGTACTCAGTTTATTTCGTGGGGAAACATGTTCTTTTACCATATGGATGCTTTTAAGGGGGCCTTCAGCTGGGGCTCAATAATGGTACCCCAGTGGCTAAATAAGGGATTTCTTTCCTTCTAACATTATTTCTCTGTTATTAAAGGTGGAAAAACCTTCCACAAATAGCAAACTATTAGACTGCTTTAGGGGGTGTCCTGGGAATCAAGGTTATGTGTCTGCTCCAGAAATACTGTCTGTAATTATCATTCCTCCGTGGTTCTGAGGATGCAGTCTGGGTGTTTTCATTAATTTCTTGATTCTACAAGTCTGGAGTGCGTGCCTACTCTTGATGTTCAATATTTTGCAGTAGGAGTTTTTTTGTCTTTTTTAGGGTCACAGGCCTCTCCCCCTCCCTTCCTCTCATAATAACCATTTCCTGGCTTCTTTTGTCTGCTAAAATAAAACGGTACGAAAGACTAGATTTGAAAAGGAAGAGAATTCAGATGTGAGATTTTTCCAAATCCAAGCCTTTATCTTCCCCATTTGTAATGTAATATGGATATTAAGAGACAGAGCGTTCAGCTCTAACAAACAACTGAAGAGAATCGGCAGATCAGACTAGCACATCGATTCCCTGCCCCCGGCCAGCTCTTTATTACGATTATTTCCAAATACAAAGTTGAAAGAATTTTACGGTGAACACCCATATGCCCACCATCCAGTTGTAGATTCTACCATCAACATTTAACAGTTCTTGCTTTATCACATATCTACACATCCTTCCTCCATTAATCCATCTTATCTGAGTCATGCCTTTAAAACTAAATTGTAGGCATCAACCAGTTTCCCCCTAAAAGCTTCAGTATTTCCTTTTTCCTTCTGATGTAAAGTTTATGCACAATGAAACATAAAGTCTTAACTGTGCACTTTCTGGGTTTGGACCAATGTACACCTGTGTACCCAAAGTTCTATAAAGTTTGACTTCATCATTCCAGAAAGTTCCCTTGTGCCACTTTCTGTCAATCCTCACCCCTACTTCCCTTCCGAGAGGCAACCACTGTTTTGAATTTTGTCACTACACATGAGTTTTGCCTAATCTAGAATTTCATGTAAGTGGAATCAAATCGAATGAGCTTTTTAATGTAAGGTTTCTTTTACTTGGCATACCGTTTATGAGATTTGGTCATGTTATTGTGTGACACTCATTCATTCATTCCATTGCATTACTGAGTATATGCCACTAGATGACTATACCACGGTTTATATCGCTATTCACCTGTTCATGAATACGTGGGCTGTGCTCAGTTTTTGGTTATTGTGCCTAAAGCTGTTGGGAACATTTTTATACAAGTCTTGTTATCGACTTATGGTTCCATTTCCCTTGGGAAGAGATCAATTCATATTGATTGCTAAATTGCAGGATAGATGCGTGTTTAGTTTTAAAGAAACTGTCATTCCTCTTTCTAAAGTGTGTGCACCAGTTTATATTCCCACCAACAATGTATGAGAGTTCCAGTTGCTTCACATATTTGCTGACATGTAATGTTGTCAGTCTATTTATTTTAAACCATTTTGGTGAGTATGTAGTAACGTCTGATTGTGGCTTTATTTTGTGTTTTAAGGGCATGGAGTAAGGGCATTGAACACATTGTCACGTGCTTATTTGCCATTCATTCAACTTCATTTGTGAAGTGTCTGTTCAAATCTTCTGTTCATTCAAAATTTTCTTTGTCTTTATTGTTAAGTGGGATTTCTTTATACATTCTGGACTGATGTCCTCTGTTGAGTTTATGTTTCACAAATATTTTCTTTCAGTCCATGGCTTGCCTATTCATTTTCTTAATGGTCTCTATTAATGGGAAGTTTTTTATTTTGACGAACTCTGATCTGAACAAAGCACACTGATTTTAATAAATGGTGTACCTAGTATCTATCGTAGGCTCAAAAAACCTCAAAGCTTCCCTGGCTTACTTATAATAGATGTGTTTGCCTGAGAAAACAGCTGTTTACGTGCATATTGGGAACAACTGAGGAAAACCTGGTGATCTGTAAGCACTCGTTTGCAGAGAGCATCCCAGAGAATGAAGCAAGTTCTAGATCTCCCTTGCTACTTTGCATTATAATGATGAGACTTCTGTGCGGTTTTTCGTTTATTTTGTTTTTAAGTGGTTTTTTTTTTTTAATTTTTAAATTATCTCTCCACCCAACATGGGGCTTGAACTCACAATCCCAACATCAAGAGTCGCATGCTCCACCAACTGAGCCAGCCAGGCGCCCCAAGACTTCTGTTTTATTGGTGGAAAGACTCACCACCTGGTCATGGTCATGTTATGGTATCAAGTCAGTCCTTTGGCTTATGAGGATCATAAATTTTTTTTTTCATATGTTTTTGAGAAATCATATCATAAAGAGTCTGAATGTGTGGCATGAATGGATGAAGTCTTCCCCAGGAAGGCTTTAAAGAAGTGAACTGAGAGGAATCTACAGAGAGACCCAGGTGTCAGCATTGGTGTTGGGCAAAATTAAGAGCAGATTAAAAAGGGGAATGGCCGGCAATGAGAAAAGCAGACCTTGGAATAATAGAGACCAGCTGAAGGGACGTAGTGCTTCTTTCAACCTGTTCTTTGGCTGCTCATTGAAACTTGTACCCCAGACTCCTTGCCAACTGTTGTGTTGTCCCTGAAGCTGTTTGATTGCTCCCTTTGTTTCTGGTTTGGACCTAAGGGACATTCAATACAGACATGACATTTTGAAAACTAAACTCACATCTTTTTCACCCTATATTCATTGTTTTCCTGGCCTACTTTCTCTTAGATGCTTTCTTGAGGGTGCAGGCTGACTGTGGTCTTTCGAACTTTCACGCGAACTCCCTTGCGTGTCTCTCCCTGTCCGATTCCATCTTTTTCTCTGATCATTAATGTTCTGAAGCGGCTAATTTTGTTGTGGCTTACCCCGGGCCTTCTGTGTCTTCTGTCCTCTATTGAAATGGCTTCTTTATTGGAGGCTGATTCAGGAAAGAAAAGGGCTGGGACTTCCTTCAGTGCATGATCTTTGCTGTTTGACTGCAAGTTGTCACAGGCAGTGGGGTTTTTGTTTTTCATTGATCCAGTAGGTTTTTATAACCAGCTATTTTGGTTACTGACTGTACGATTCTCATTGGAAGTTATTTTGAAATATGAACTAGGGAGAGAGAACACCCATTTGCGAGGCTCTGGGCGGTTCTAACCCTGGAGAATACTCACCAGTGACTATGTGGGTGTGCCTGCCAGACTGAGAGAGCATCTAGGCGAACGATGAGTTTCCTAACTCACCAGTCCTCATCCAATTGCTCGAGTATGAAGATTAGATGTGGGTGGTAAGATTTCCTGGCCTCCTGGATCTGTTCCTGAAGAGAGCAGGTAAGGTCAGGATGAGAAAAGTCTAGGTTCTGAGATAGAAAAATCAAGTAGGATTTCAGGGCCTCTGAAATAAAGATAGGCCCTAAGTAATGCATACACAAACATGATGGAAGTAAATAGAAGGGAGAAATGAATGGGGTTAAAGTCACAGGGCCACATGATAAATTATGCCTGGCTATGCCAGTGGGTTAAATCACTTCCTAAGACGTTGCCAACAGCACAAATATCTGCATTTAGCAACACATGCAACCAAAAAGTGAACCAAAAATACTCTCAGAGTTTCTTCCCCTTTGGAATAGTGATTCCTGCTATTTTACTGTCTCTACTGAGGCATTCAGGGATCTTGGGTAAAGTGAGTGAGGTGGGTCCCCCTGGCCTGAAGTTTGGGTAAACCTCAGTGGGTCCTCAAACGGGAAGCTATACTTTCTGTGCAGTTCTTAACACCATCCTATCACCAACCCTCCTCAAGACCATTTTCTGCTCATGCATATTCTTCTTCTGACTAGTGGAAGTGGGAGGTGAAATTGTCCAAAACTCAGTCTTGGAGTCTTTTTTCTTTTCTTTTTTTCATTTTGAGCTACTTCAAAATGTGTATACAGTAAAAGGCAGAACTCCGAAACCCTGTGTCAGCCTGAAACTAAGTTCAGTTGGCTTGGCTCAGCTGTGGGGTCCTTCCTGAGCAGAAGAGCCTGGGTTGGATAAGAGAAATGGATCATGTGGGATGAGACCCATGGGAAACGTACTTTGATTTTCTTCCTTCTCTTGGGTCCTTCCTTCCTTCTTTCTTTCCTCCCTCTCGTGCTGCCCCTCTCTCCTATTCCTTCTGCCTTGTCTGCCTTTCCTCTCCTCCTTTCTTTATTCTTGGTTGGCAGCTCCATCTTCTAAGGAATAGGTCTGAGAGCAAAGGGAGAGGCATGGTAATGAAGAAGACTAAAGAAACTTTTCTTGTGACTGAATAAAAACTGACAATAAAAATGCCCAAGTTTGATGATCACGTTGATAACTGAGTGGGGAATCAGGACTTTACAGAAGGTTCACTTATTTTTTAGGCAAGATAATTCTGTTTGCTTTTGATATATTACCTGAGTTCCACAGGAATATCTGGCTGACTGGCAGTTATGTTTTCTGAAGGGCGGGTGCAGCCATTGCTACCGTCAAGTACACTCTCACTTTCCTTAGTACCAGAAGGTTTATCTGAAGCTCAGAATATCTATGATCTTCGCAGATCCAAATTTCCCTTCAAGCTGATGTTTGTCTTTCATGTGTTTCCTAATTAGCATTCAGGTTCCAGCCCAAGAGCACGCTGCCCGAGGCAAAGCCTCTCCCTTGGTGGTGACCCTCCTTGTCATCCTTCTAAAATGAACGCATAGGTCTGTTCTGTGATTTTCAACTTTGCTCTGTGGTATGAGGTCTGTGAATGTTTAGTTGACAATACGTGTGTGCGCCTCTCTCATTTCCTGTTTTTAAGGGCTGCACTTAATTTATTTGAAAGGGTGGAATATTTTAAATTACAATTCAGCAGTTTTGCTAAGGAAGGCTGTAAAACACAATGAGCAAGGAGTTTTACTTCCTCCTCACAATTGCTACTCCCCTGTTTTGAAATCTTGATATCCTCCAATCAGTGGGAATGACTCTAACTTAGGCTTTAACAGTTTGAACAGCAACCAAGCCATGGCTGGAGCTGTAGAGGGGCCAGGGATTCCTGCACACTATAATTCCATTTTTCCAGACGCCTTATTAGTACCCGGAATGTGTCTGCCTGTGCTTGATATTGTTCTATCATGTTGGGTCCCCCTCCCCCAGGCACGGCATTTGGATTGGTTACAGAATACGGCTGCTCAGCCAATCCAGCGAAACCTTTCTCCTGCAACCCTAGCAACACCTGACAATGGTCATTGACAAATGTTAAGAGAAAAATCCCTGACAAATCCAACCAGCCATGAACGTGGTTTCTGTCGAGGGCAAACAGCTAGTCCTGCCCACAGAGCACTTTGCATGGCCAGAGGACATAGTGGTCTGTGCCAGACCTGCGAAAACAGAACCCGTTTGTGGATGCCTACCTCAGTCTGCTGCCACTTAGGAGAAGCTGACTGTGGTTGGTCAGAGCCATTGGTGGAGCTGGGATCTGGATCTGTTGTGCGTGGGTGCGTGTGTGTGTGTATGTGTGTGTATTGCGGGAGGGGGCGGGGGGAAGGGCAGGGGGTGTCTGGTCTTGTCTTCTCCCGCACCAACCAAACTGCCATATCCACCTCCATATCCACCAGAATGTTTTCAGTGGTTGGAGAAAGAGTTCACATAAAATGTTGGCTCCAGGGTCACACTTCTGTCTCTGATGGTAATTTGTTCTTTAGGGCAGGGCAAGAGGAGCATTTTCTGAGGGCGGCAAGATACCTGGCTGTGTCCCCAGTGGAACGTTTCCAAGTCTTCTGGCTATACATCTTTCACCTCCCAGCCAGACTCTGAACCCTGTTGGGGTGCAGTTGGCCTGTCTGCCTCACCTGCGGGCACCCTGGGACACTCCTCTCAGGAGGCTGCTAGACCTAAATGAGCTCTCACCGCTCTCTGGAAGGCTTCCTGACTGAGGGATCTGTAGGCAGACCTGGCAGAGGCTGGAGTGGAGGAGGGGCAGGGAATGGAGGATAAGAGAGGGGACCTGCCAAAAACATGCACAGACAATTCATACACAAACGCATGTTCCCACAAAGACATAATAGCTGTGTGTACATGATACCCTCCTGAAGTCCCCTTACACGATCATTCCAGTTAGTCTAGCCACCTTGGAGGCATATTTCAAACCCTGGTTGAGTAATCCATTGTGTGGTGATTAGCTGTTAATGAAGCTGAAAATACCTAAATCATCCAACAAGTAATCTGAATTAATTTTTTTTTTTTTTTTGGTTACACTGCTAGACAAGTCAGTGTCAAGACAAAGACCTGGGGATATATACAGCCATTTGCACACACAGAAATAACGCACACACAGAGATAAAGCGAGGTAAGAGGAACAAAGGTGGAATAAGGTGGGGAAGAGAAGGGAAAAGGAAACTTCGGGGACAGACAAGAACTGAAGAATGTGCAACCCAAGATGTTCATTCAGTGCTTCCCACCCACATCCCAGAGACGCTCTCCTTATTAGCACCACCCCGAAGTGCCTGTCCTGAATTTCATTTTCCCTGGGGGTTAGGGGAGGGGTTGGCAGTCAGTTTAATTCTGTAGAATTATAAATTGATAAAGGCCACAAGTCTTAGCCTTCCAGGGGATACTGATGCTTTTCAAAGGGGGGGCTCATGAAGGTCCAAAAGATCCAAATCTAGAAGAGTTGAATTGTACATCGAGCGGAATATCTTCAGTCTGGAGATAGAGCCTCGCTCAAACACATTTTTAAGGGAGATGGCCTCTGGAAACTCCTAAAGCCAGAATTACAGGTCAGAAAAAGTAGTTGGAGTAGGTAAGGCAGGGAAGTGCAGGGGCGAGCCAGCCCTCAACTGCAGCAGGCTGGACGTCCATGCAGAAACGAACCAGGAGTAGGTGTTAAAATCTGACATACCTGCCTTTCAGGGAAACTTTCTGGTGACATAAGATATGGAAAATTACAATAAAGAGTATTATACAATGTGTTCAAAACCAAGCCTTATATAGCCATATACATGCACGTAGTTCTCAGATTCTGAAAGAAATTAAGCTATTCTGAGAGGAGGTAAAATTGTGGACATTTGCTGATTGAAGAAACAAAACAATTTTCTTCCTTTCCCAGATTTTTCAAGTTTGTCAGTTATTACTGGTCAAGAGTTCTGTGGGTATGAGCAACTATCAACTACCAAGACTACGGACAACAACAATAAAAAGCAACATCCAATGTTTATTTATTGCTCTGGAAGTTAAGAAATTAAAAAAAAATTTTATGTACCTGTGAAACAGAGAAAGAAAAATATAAAATTGACGATGTATATAGTATGATTCTTTGTACCCCAATGTGCCAGTGTGTCAGAAAAGGCCAGAGTGTGTGCAGGAGCTGAAGCTTGCTGAAGGAGCACAGAGGAAGGAGGTGAAGGTTCTCATTTAGAGTGGACAACTCATGTGCCACAGTTTGAACTTGACTTAGGGATAAACCAAGAGCCCACATCTGGGACATGGCATGTTTATCTCTAAAGTAGCAGTGTGGAGGCGGAGGGATTCCTGGCCAAGAACAATGTCTGGCCCATTCTAGGCACAAAAATAAGTATTTGTTGATGACACAGAAGCCCTGCCTCCAAATCAACATTCTCACAACTCACCAATACGATCGAAGGAGGAAAACTCTAGAACCCCAAGAGAAACCCATTCCCCCCCTCTTAATCTCCAAGAGATTATTGTTTCCTATTTCCATGGTAACTAGAAGACCCATAATTGCCCAAATTTGAGAGAGACTTCACATGAAAGCCAGAAAATAAAAATTAACAAGAGACAAATGTTATAGACAGCATTTTTGACAGTGCACAAGGTTTCTGAAATTTGGGAAGGCTTGGGATCACACAACGATGTCCAGAATATAGCAGTGCCACTTCCTCCCATGCTGCTAAACGTTCATCGAGTAGATTTTATTCTTTTCTTCAAAGGAAAGGAGAGACCCATGGGCCTTGACAGCAATTTAGTGAAGGTAAGCTGTTCGAAATTGCTCTCCTGGCAAGCTCTGATGTTAGCCACAATGCGGAGGCCAGGCTGGCCGAGGTGCCCCTGCTCCCTGCCTTCCATGGACTGAACACGTATTTATTGAGCATCTATTTTCTCGGTAATCTATTCTACACACCACTGAACGAAAACTTACAACTCCGATAAGAGCTAGGAGAAGTACAAGTCACTGCTAGAGTGTGTAAGAAGTGGAGCGGCCAGCCCGTCCTACGGAAGTGTGATTAAGCTGATTAGGAGGAAACTGGGCAGTGGTTTCTGGGCCTGGGGAGGGAGAGCATTCCAGGCAGTGGGAACTCTTGGGCTGAGCCCCTCTGGAGGAAGTGAGCCTTGAGTGTTCAAGGAACTGAAAGCAGGCCTGAGCAGCCTGTGTTGGCAGAACCCCAGAGAGTGAGGGGAATGAACTTGGGGCCAGGCCTGTTGGAGATGTGAGCAGGAGCCAGGTCATTCTCAGTGCATAGCCTCGAGTCCGGCAGGGTGGGTTCATGAAGGATTCTAGTGTCTATCTCTCCTCATTCCAGGGTGAACTCAAGCTGGAGCAGGAATGCATGACAGGCCCTTCTTTGTGTGTGATCTGGGAATGGCAGCTTCTGGTTCATCTGAAATCCATCAGAATACTGCCGTAAATTCCAGATCTGAACCACCAAGTTTCAAAGGATTATAATTTCATGAAATACTTTAAACCAAAGTCATAGTGAAGATATATTATGTATGAAGATTCAGTAGGCACCTTAGAGCCATCATCATGAATTTCATTTATAGCCATATGTCAACCCCTCAGAAGCTGGAGTTTGACCATCTAATAACTTCCTCTATCTCCGTGAACCACCTGGAATCTGAGAAGTTTGCAAGAAACCAAAAAAAAAAAAAAAAAGTAACCCATTTTCAATACATATTTTAACCAGAGGGGAGGTCCTCATTAAGAACTTAGTTGAGTTTCATATTAGACACAATTTTAGCAAGTGGGTTTTCTGGGTTCCAAGCCCACAGCAGATAGAGGGCAATAATGCAGAAAGGGAGAAGGGGTGGGGTGGTATATACCGATAAGTAAAATAACAGGGGGCAGCACAACTGTAGAGAAGGAGATCAAACAAAACAAAACAAAACAAAACAAACCCGAGACAAAAAACAGAACAACAAAGCAAACCCAAAGCCGAAAACCATAAGATCTAAAAACCGAATAAAAAATAAAGGAAGGAAAACAGAGAAAGAAAGAATAAAAGCAATCTGGGGCTTTAATTATGGACAAATCTTCTTGCATGCCTTAAGATCTTGAAGGCATCGTCGTGTTTGTAATAAAACTCTATGCTTAAGAAGTCAGTCGTAATTTAGAAAGATTTCTAGCCCACAGAGTCAAGTTTTTTAAAAGGGCTTTGGTACTTAAGAAGTAAACCTTCAGTTATCTGGGAAGCTATTGAGGATGGGTCTCACCAAGGTTCTGCGTCACCCCGGGTGTACTGCAGTCTGGCTCTGTGGACGTGTTAATACAGATTTTGGGCTGAGAGAATATGGCATGTACCAGCTTTGGCTGAGAGTGCTTCTTTTTCACAAGTTATCCAATTCTGGGTTTGAACAAAGTCATTGGCAGTGACACTTTTCATATGTGAATTGTCACGATGCTATTCTCGACAACGAATGAGTTCTTGAATATTTAAAAATATTGTAGGTGATAAAATGTCCTCAGTAAATACATTTGAAAGTTTGGCTTTCACATTTTTAACTTTAATTTTCATGCTATCTCTTAAATGCAAATAATCTTTCTCCAGGCATAAGGTACCCCCTAAAGTTATGGGGTTGTCTGAATTGTATGTCTTTACTTTCTCCAGATGGGAATGAGAATGAACAAAATACAGTTCAATCACTTTGGAGAATGCTCATGCTATGTGTTTGTGAAATGATTTGGGGGATGACATTATTCTCTGCAAATATATCCTCCATAAGTCTCAGAGCATTTCTTGTCTCCCCAGAGAATATGTTCATACTGTAGGACTTGATGTTTTAATTGTGTTTTTCTTGTGCTATCTCACTTATCAGACATATCTGCAAAATGGGGATGCCATTTTGAGCAAATCATTAATTTTCTAAATGATGATTCTTCTATAGTGCTACTTTTCCCATGTTTAAAAGCAGGAGGGTTTTTTCCTTCTCAGTTGACATAGGTAAATAAATACAGAAGTAAATATTTTCACATTATCCAATTAAATGGTGTTCTTGTGTCTATCTTGTGACAAGCTTAACAAAATACTTAGTAAAAAGTAACAGCTATTAAAAAGGGGAAAGAGTAAATGCTATAATTAAATGTGGCATTTCCTATTTCTTTGGGCTATCACTAGGTTCTAAGCCTGGTTGGAGGCCAGTAAAATATTCCGGTTCTGAGATGGCTTTTGTTTGATGAGACTCACCACTGCACTTTGGATTGGAAGGAATAGCAGAATGATAACAGTCTGGTCAGTTTTCACAATACTGAAATTGTACACAGGCTTTATTTACACTAAAATATTTTTGCTGAAAGTTAATATAAATAAAAATAATATCTAATATTTAATAAAGGAAAATGCTTTTTACCCTTCGAGGGAGGAATTGTCCAAATTATAAAATCTATTCTTTAAAACTTTTAAAAGATTTTCTAAGTCATCTCTACACCCAATGTGGGTCTTGAACTCACAACCCAGAAACTGAGAGTCCCACATTCTACTAACTGAGCTAGCCCGACACCCTTCCAAATAATAAAATTTAAAACAAATTTATTTGTAGTCACGTTGCTAACCTGATCACTTTGTATATGTTAAGATGTAATGATTTATTTTTCAAAATTCTAGATTGTAACTTAAAAGGCTTTTATCTTAACAGAAACACTGTTGGTAGAAGAAGGATGGAAAAGATTTGTTGGTTGATCAGTGGTTGAAAACACTTTGTTAGAGCTACAGCAAATTTTAGAAGGGTACATCTGAAGGAATGAAACAGTGTGGGTTAGTAAGTGATAATGTGGCGTCAAATTATTATGTTTTCCAATTTTGCCCACTTGGAAGAATTATCCAGGGCATCAGTTAAAAAGATTCCAAGCCCCCCACCGCAGCCCTACCCAGGGGAGAGGTAATGGAAATCTACATTTTTAACCAGTACTCAGGGCACTTCTGATCTGGCAAGTTTGGGAAATATTGGATAATAGAGAAAGTTCTGACTTTCTCCTCACAAGGACTAAATTTGAGTCCCTGCTTGGCCCAATTAGAACTGAAAAACCTTTGGCCAATTTCTCAGACTCTCAATTTCTTCATTTATTTCTTGAGCAGGGTAAAAGCTAATGAGTTACTGTTTGTAAAGAACCTAGCCCTGTGTCTGCGCCCACTCTCTAAAAAATATTAACAGTGAAATATTAGTGGTTTGATTCTTGGAAATTTAACAAAGCTGAAACTTTTTTTTTTTTTTTAAAGATTTTTTAAAGTAATCTCTACACCCAACATGGGGCTTGAACTCACAACCTTGCGATCAAGAGTTGCATGTTCTACTGACTGAGCAAGCCAGGCGCCCCAACAAAGTTGAAATTAATCAAAATTTCCCCCTCTTCAAGGATGGAGCAATTGTTTTAATTCTTTCAGTTCTGGGTCAATCATTCCCTGCCCACCTCTTATTTTGCCCAAGAATCTATTTGGTGGAAGTGATTGACCAGGAAGATTCTTTGGGCACTTTTCCCTATTATTGGACATTTTGCCTTGATGAAGTGTCATCTCTAATCACTCTTCACTCTTTTTTAGCCACGTAGAAGAGAATTCTGTCATTCTACAGGAGGGGCGAATAATGTCTGGTTCACAGGCTAACCATGTTGTTTCAGGCTTTTCTTCCACTCTTAAACAATTTAATTATTTTCCAGGGAACATAATTGGCTTTGGTTATAATATAAAAAGTATATCCCAGTATTGGGAAGTGCATGGGCATAACTGTGTCCATCATCAAATGACTTGAGGTTCCTTCGATCTAATCTAATCTAATCTAATCTAATCTAATCTAATCTAATCTAATTCCAAGTCTTGGAATCTTCCTACTAAAGGCAAATTATTGCTTTAATTAGCTGAGATGACTAGCAATAATGATGAGGCAACATCATTTTTTCTTTCTGGAGGCTTCCTCCTAAGCAACGGGACTGTGTGAAGTTCTTGCTACCAAAGTGTAGTTTTCAAACTTGAGAGTAAAAAACCCTTATATGGGGAGCGAACGGTTGTCAATTTCTGGTTCCTAGCTCCAAAATTGTGTGCATTATTCTCAGGGGCACGCTAAGGGTCTCTCTTTGAAAACCACTGCTCCCGTAATTTGGTAAATCGCTATTGAATTTAATTGAAATTATTCATTTTTAAATTAAAGGCAGGTACAGGAGCCATGCTAGGTCTCTGGATAGGACTCCACTGCCCCTTTCAAATACATTCCGTTGCCATACACCCATGCATGTATCCAACTGCACAGACCAGGTGCTAGGTATGGTGCTCCGGGCGGGGTGTCTCTTCCTTGAGGCTATCCATTTAGCTACTGGGATTCCTGTTAATGAAGTTTGCCTGTCAGCCTAGCTCCTGACCACACTGGCCGATGTGGTGTGGTGTGATGTGATATGATGAGTCACTGCATTTGGGAAGCTGTAGACTTTCTGTACTCTGATTTCCTACCATTGCCTAATGGTAAACATTGGAACATAACCAGGGGCCTCCAGCCCTGATCTGGTCCCTGGAGTAGGGTCCTGTTTGAAAAGGGCAGTTATAAGTAATTTAGTAATGATTTCGATGAACACCAGAAAAACACTGTAAATACCCCCCAAACGAGAGCTGGGACTAGTACCAGCCAATGATGATATACTGTGACTTACTTCTTCCTTGGCTCATGGGTGTAGCTAACCTCTGGGGAGTCAGAAGCCTTGCAGTATGGTGCTGGGCACTTGGGACTCTAGAAATGGCTGAGGCACAATCCCAACCCTCAGAGAATTTCTAACCAGGGAAGGGAGAGAAGGCGAATGGCTCAGCCAAGTGTAAACATTATTGTGATGCCAGGCAGAATGGTATAAAGGCTAAAAGGAAGATCCAAAGTGTTAGAAGGGCTGGAGGAGAGAGATCACACATTTAGGTGGGTTTTCCCAGAGGAAGCGGCATTTGAGCGAGTCCTTGAAAGAAGGGTAGGAATGTGACAAGTTGTAAGGGAAGAGAGAATCTTTATAGGCAGTAGACTGTCTTGAGCAAATGCGGTGAGTGGGAAAATGGGGATGACTTCTGCGGAACTGGGAGAAGCCCTCTTGGAACACAAGAAAAATCCTGTTGCGGGAACTGGACGTTCGGTGCGTTTCAGGGGAGATGAGGCTAGAAAGCTGGGTTTGGTCAAGATCATATCTGGGTTTGGTCTTTTGCCAGTAGGCAGCAGGGAGCCATTTAAAAGGACTTGAGCAGGAGGGTGACACCATCAGAATTGTACTTGAGGAAGCACAACAGCTGCGTGGAGGAGGATTTGGAGGAGGAAAGGTTATACAGACATACCAGTGAGGAGGCCCTGCAGAGTGAAGAGGCGGAATAATTTACTGAGCAGCAAGAGGGGCTGGGATAGACAACACAGCAAATAAACCTAAATGGGAGTTGCAGGCAAAGGCAACGAGGAATAAAGCTTGGGATCCTGTAACAGGCAGCAACAGTAATAACAGTCTAGGGGAAGGAAGACAGCCTGGTTTCCAGGGAAAGGTGGTATTGTGGGTTTGAGGTGGCCCTGGGGCACCCTCAGAGCAATAGAACCAGCCACCAGAAGAAATAAGTGAACCGAAGCAGAACCCATCGTTAGAGTGGAAGTGGTGGAAACTCTCCAAGGGGCAGGTCACCAAAAACGGAGAAAAGGACCATGACAGGCTCTAAGGAAGGGTGTGCATTAAAGGGTTTGGAGAAAGACCCAAAGACATGGCAGAGAAAGAGGAGTTGGAGATGATGGAGCCGCAGGAATGGGTCAGGAAAATCCCGGTGGGAGAATAGTTCAAGATGGTGAGAGTGCTCTCAGTTTAAGTGACTGCCGAGAGGGGAGATTGAGCTGAGGTGGTGACTCTGGGTTCTTCTTTGAGTTAAACCCAACATGCTAGCTAAACTGTAGGATGATGCCTTAAATCTAGTCTCTTTGGTTCAAGATGGAAGTCTCTAAAGGTAGGTACCTCCAAATGTGTCTATTTTTCTGTTCAATATGAATTAATTTCTTCCACTAACACATCCTATGACCCTGAATGAATCATTTAGGCTGTCTGGGGGCACCTGTTTTGTCATCTTTCACTTTCCAGATAAGCGACTCTGTGTGTTTATGTATGAAAATGCTTGCTTATCTACACACTATTACAGAAGCCTGAGACTTAAAATGACTGTATTTGAGAACAGAGCTCGAACTGTATTTTACTTTTCCATTTACTTTCTTCTCCTGTCACCTATGTTCTTCAAAAGTTTAAAAATTTTTATTTTTTAAGACATCCAGAAGGGGGACAACTAGAGGAAAGAGCCTTCCCCTCCCATTCGCCTATAAAGATATTCTTCCAGTGTTTTGCCCAGGCCTTTCCCTAAACACTGAGAGGTGCGCCCCAAAAAACCAGATGAATATACAGAAACAAAATGTCATCAAAATATTCCTAACAAGTAAGGCAGCGATGGAAAGTCTGCAAGCATTCCGTCCCCCAGGGACCTGCAGCTTGCGGCTTCATAAGGCCTGACCAGAGTTTCGAGCCAAGACCTGCAGTTTGAGGTCTCCCAGGCCTTGGCCTTCGGTGGGAGATTTTCTTTAAAACTCAGAAGCGCTCTATTCCCTTTAATTTCAATCCAGACAACGAGGCAGGCAGGTGGGCACCACCAGCCAATAACCTGAAAAGACGGGAACGTGTCAAAGGAGATAGGTTTATCTTTCACAACAGCGACCGTATCAGTAACACCGCTTACAGTAGAAACAAGGTGGGGCGAAGAGTAAGGAAGGTTGTTTCTAACGTAGTAATTAAGTCCGTGGCTTGGACCCAGATTTGACCGAGCTCTGCAGCCTGTGAACAATGTTCGCAGGGTTCCCGGTTCAGCCCGGGACTCGCCTCTTAGCCTTCGCCTGCGCCCTCGCACCAGCAAGCTGCGCTCTTCGCTCGCCCGCCCCCCACGCTGCCTCTACCCGAGAGGAAGGGCCACTCGGGAGCCACCAGCGCGGCGGAGAACACCGCGCGCGTCCCGAGCGCCTGGGCTCCCCGCAGCCGGGCGTCCGGGGCCGTGGCGGGCCAGACCCAAGTGCGCCCCGAGCGCGTTCTCCGCCTCCGTCCGCCGCCGAGCGCGTCGTCAGCAGCCGGCTGGGCTGTGAGCGCGCGCTCGTGGGGTGTGTGTGCGCGCGCCCGCGGCGTGTGTACTCACAAAGGTGTGTTTGCTAAATCCATTGCCCGGGTGCACCCTCCACCTCGAACAGGAGCACCCGGGCCTGGAGCGGGGTCTCGGCGGCGCGGCTGCGGGGGCGACCAGAGCCGGTTCAAGTTCCCTGCTCCGCGCCGGGGGGTGGGCCAGCTTCCTCGCCCGCCGGGCTGAGGGTGCGCTAGGGCGGGGAGGCCTCGGGGGGCGCGTCGCACAGCTGCGGGGCAGGTTCCGAGAGCTCTGCGCCTTTTGGGACACTTTGGCCGGCTCCGCGCCAGACAGGCCGCCGGGACAGAGCGGACCCGGGAATCGGGGCTGGGAGCACTGCAGCCACGCGGGGCAGCGGAACGGGCGCACCCCTTTCCTACCCGGGTCTGCAAAAGTGAACTGGAAAACAGCCGCCGAGCGCAGCCTCCTCCCTCTTCCCCAGCGCCGCAGTCCTGGCTGGGGTGGGGGTGGGGGAGTTCCCCTGGGCGGACTGAAAGGGAAGCGGGCAGCCGGGCTGCCTCGGCCGCACCTCCTCCGCCTTCCTCTCCACCCCCGTCCCCCAGGTTCCACTCCGCATTTCTTTGTTTTGAAAGCGCCTCCTCCGCCCAGAGGCTTTTCCCCGGGCGGCCAGGCTCAGACGGGGGGGGG
>NC_048220.1:41080253-41157776 GCF_002007445.2 Ailuropoda melanoleuca
TCTGACTTCTAAGGCAACACAAATTGCATCATATCACTCTGTACCAGGCCTTTGAGAGTCTATCAGAAATGCATAAAGAGCTAAGTACCGTAACATGGGCCAGATAACCCTCTCTGCTAATGAAGGAATGGAGTGAAAAAGGAAACAACATCTACCAGTAAGTGATCTTGACAATAATAGCAATTGAATATTTGAATGGTGAGAGTCCTCTCAGTGAAGAAGTAATCAGTGTTTTTGGTGACAACACACTTCGGGAGATAAATAAATCTGGAAATGATTTCCCCTACATGCTGCAGGTCAAGATGTGAAGTTTCAAACTGCCTTGTTGAATGCAAACAGCGTCTTCTGTTTCTTGACCCTACTGACAGTCTTCGCTGTGTCAGAAAACGTAATAAAAACAAAAAAGAGGCTCCTCTTCTACCTCTTCCCCTTTTATTTCTGGACAATTCAATTCTAAACTCATTAGGCGATACAAAGCAAAGTTGGCATCTACGTCAAAAGAAGGAGGGAAGCCATAGTAGCCCTGAGTTGGTGGCAGAGAGGTGACTAGGCATGAGGGGACAGAGTCCACATGGGGAGAGAAGGGTAGTGGAAATAATACTGGTTGGTTACATACAGGAGTATTGATCAGATAAGTGAATATAGTGAGGATAACGAGAGCCAAATTATTCATGGTTGGAGAAGGGAGTTACAAATACGGAAAGGGAGAAAACTAGAACCAATTTTGTGGTCTAGGTTTGGAATTAGAGACACCGGTGTGACTTACGGTTTTCAACATATACAAAGAGATATATATCTATTTCTGTATATAAATAATATACATTCCTTAGCTGTCTGCTGTGAGGACCTGGGAACAACAACAATCCCGTAGTGATGAGTACACCTAGTGCTCAGTTCGTGGTTTCTAATACCTTTCTCCTGTGAAAGGAGACAGGACTTCTTGGAGAAATGTCTAATTCCAGGGTTGGGGCTGAGAAAATGCAAGATGAGCATTTTTGCAGGAAGGGTAACTGAGGCACAGGAAGGGCAACTGAGGCACAAAGAGGTTAAGGAACTTGCCAAGTCACACATCTAATAAAATTGTTATTGAATTAATTATATGTGGATGAGGCAATTTTATTTTATTTATTTTATTTTTATTTTTTAAAGATTTTATTCATTTATTTGAGAAAGAGAGAGAGAGAGAGCATGAGCAGAGAGGAGGAGCAGAGGGAGAGGGAGAAGCAGGCTCCCCATGGAGCAGGGAGACTGACATGGGGCTCGATCCCAGGACCCCGAGATTATGACCTGAGCCGAAGGCAGACATTTAACCAACCAAGCCACCCAAGCATTCCTGGATGAGACAATTTTTAAAAAGAGAAAAAACGATTAACATCTAGAATGGTTCTACACTCATATTATTTGAAAGATGTCTTTATGTTATAACTCCTCTTTAAGAAAACACAAAGTGGAAATCAGACATGTTAGATTCTGACTTATACAAGAAAAACACCGTGGAACTCTAATCAGATCAGGTTGCAAAGAAAAATTATCAAATAAAATGTTTTAGGTATTTACATAACACTTTTTAGGACTTTCCCATTTTGACGGACTTTAGTAACTAACCAAACAACTCCCAGCCCTAATCCCCTGGAATCAAGAGGGCTTCCATTGCCCCTTGGTAAAGTCTGTTGCTACCTACAACAAAGTCAGTGAGCACACAAAGCAGTTTTGGCAGGCTATCGATGATGTGGATGGGAACCCGAGGGTTTTCTGAGTCCTGCCACTCCATAGCTGTGAGACCTTGTCAAAATCCTTAACCACTCTGTGGTTGGGTTTGTCTGTCTGTAAAGTAAGAGACTTGGACCAGAGAGAGATCGTGGTGAGTCGTCACGTGTTTTTGTTTTTCTCACACTGAGGGGGCTGGATAAGCCTTAAGAAATTCATCTAATGGTTAGTTTTAGGCTAATATGTTCTGTCACATTGATGGGCTCTGTCCCAGCCAAGATGGCTGATTAGCTAATCAGGATCCGCCAGCTCTTGAGTGGACCTCAGGCCTGGATGGTTGTCAAATGGTCATATGTAAATGATGAATGAAGTGTCACACTGAAGATTGCAGCTCTGAACCACCAGCCTAGGTTGTTAAAGATAAGGCCATGTGGGTCACCTTTCCCACCTCCCACCCTTCTTAGATTAAAATCCTGTCTCTTCCTTTCTCTCTTTCTCTCCTCTCCTCTCCCAGTGTGGAAAATACATGGATGCGTTTATCACATTCAGAATACTGGGAACACTATGAACACTATTGTATCTCAGAGTCTGTTGATCAACAGAGAGGTTTTTTTAGCATAAACTTTTAAAAATTTTGAAACAATTACAGACTTACAGAAAAGTTGCAAGTAGAGTATATAGAACCTTTTTCTTGAACCATTTGAAATCCACAATATAGTGTTCGTGGATGATCAGGCTGGCAATGTTATTTTCTAAACCATAAGATTGTTGGGGCGCCTGGGTGGCACAGCGGTTAAGCGTCTGCCTTCGGCTCAGGGCGTGATCCCGGCGTTATGGGATCGACCCACATCAGGCTCCTCTGCTGTGAGCCTGCTTCTTCCTCTCCCGCTCCCCCTGCTTGTGTTCCCTCTCTCGCTGGCTGTCTCTATCTCTGTCAAATAAATAAATAAAATCTTTAAAAAAAAAAAACCATAAGATTGTTGTAAAGATTAAGTCAGTTAATACATGTAGCAAAATAATGCTTCGTCCCTTGACCCAATGTGGAAAGGTAGAAAACTAGAAAGAGCCTGTGGGGGTTGGTTTGGAATTGGAAATATCAGTGTGGCTGGTGGTTTTCAATATATGAGATATAGACATATACATGTAACATATATTCCCTAGCTCTGTCTGTGCACTATCGGAATCCAAAAGTGGTGAGCGTATTACCTAGTGCCCAGATCTAGGTTTCCAATCCCATGCCCCACTTAATGGACTCTAGGACTCCTTGGAGAAATGGCTGATTCCAGGGTTGGGCCAGGGAAAGTACAAAGAGGAGCCCCAAACATCTTGTGCTTCCGAAGCAAGGAAGTACTCAAAGAATGATGGGGGTATATCAAGCCAGTTTGAGGTAGATGCTATGGCAGAATTGGTGGCATTAAAGTAATTATATCCATAGATTATAACCCATGAATAAGACTATGAGTCCCTATGGAGATAAAAAATGGATGGACTGAGTGTTGGATGAGTGACAGGAGGTTTACCTTGTTTCAAAATACCTCTTTACAAAATACTTATGAACTACAAAGGGAAAAAAAGAGCAGCTTTACAGTGTAAAAATCTTTCAGATTCCACCCTAGTTAAGTGATTGAAGTGAATGACATCAGTAGTGGGACAAATAAAAACTGCATTATCAGATCAAATGCATGAAAAGGAACATGACATCACTTCATCACTTGGATGATACTCCTGAATAAAAGAATGAGGAAACATTGAATATGCATAATGAGGACTATTCTACAAAATAACTGGCCTGTATTCTTTGAAATTGTGAACGTCATGAAAGTCAAGTAAAGGTCACAGATTTATTCCAGATTAAAGACGACTGAAGAGACATGGCAGGTAATTGCAATGTAGGGTTTATAACTGGATTCTTCTACTACAGAGGACATTATTGGAACAACTGTCAAAATTTGAATGGGGTCTGAGGATTAGATGGTGGTAATATACCCATTTGAATTTTCTGATTTTGATGGTTATGTTGCAGTTATATGGGAGAATGTTCTTGTTTGTAAGAAATACATGTCCTAATTCCTGAACTTGGGAGTATGTTACCTGACAAACAAGATTTTGCAGATATGATTAAGTTAATATTTTGAGATGGGCGATCATAAGAAATCATTCAGAAGGATCCTTATCAGGGAAAGAAGGAAGCGGGAGAGTCAGAATCAGAGAGGGAAATGTGCTGATTGAAGCAGAGTTTGGACTTCCCGAAGGGGAATGTAAGCCAAAGAGAGTGGGTAGCGTCCAGAAGCTGAGAGACAAAACAAGAAACGGATTCTCTTATACGCAACTAATGAAGCATCAAACTTTACATCAGAATCAGGGGATGTACTGTATGGTGATTAACATAATATAATAAAATAAAATTAATTAAAAAAAAAAAAAAAAGAAACGGATTCTCCCTTCCAGCCTCCAGAAGGAATGCAGCCCTGCTGACACCTGGATTTTCGGCCATTAACACCCATTTTGGAATTACTGTTTTTACTTCACAACAGTAAGAGAATGACTCTGTTTTAAGCCACTCAATTTGTAATCATTTGTTACAGCAGCAATAGAGAATGAATACAATACGTATGAAATGCTTAGAACAGGACCTGGCACATCATCGGTTTGTTTCTTTTTGTTGTTGTCATTCAGTCTTTTCAAAGCATTTGATTGAGTTTTCATAGGGTTCAGAACTCTGTTTTTTGTACTTAGGTTTGCTGGTTTATATAATATTTGATAACATCACACGTCTGCGGCACAGGTGGTATAAACAGCTTAACGAGTAAAGAGAATGGACTCTTTGTATTACAGTCTGCCGCCTGATCTCCATTTGCCCCTTCAGTCATGCCCTGCCCTGGTCTCTGGAGGCTGACCACAGAGACTGTATCATGGGCCTTCTCGTCTTTGGCTCTGGTTGGCATCTACAGAGACAGTGAGCAGAGGATTGAGGGGAGAGAGAAGAGCAATGTCAAGGTGTTTGGATCCCTAGCTCTTGCCCTGCTGGCCTGTTGGTCAGCAGTGGCTGCCTTCCTCTCCCAAAGGCCATAGGTCCTATTGGGTGGAGCTATGACTGTCTGTGGTCTGTGACTTGGTGTCTGATAGTTTCTCCTTGCTCTTGCTCCTTCAGGTTTAGGGGTGGTAACAGCTCCCAGCTGTTGCTAGTCTCTTGGTATGTCATCTTCCTTTTTCAACAATGCCACTGCAAATTCACTGAACTCTCCTCAATGACCCGCTTCCTGTGTACCGTACTGTACATACTGTGTGGGTCATGACTGATACAGTAAATACCCATACATTTCCATAGCAGAGAGCACAAATGCCCAGCCGTGTTGTAAGGAAGGTCCTTGTGTGGCTTAGTAGCCCTAAGTAGTCAGCACACCATGGGCACACAGAAAGAATGGAAAGCATTAGTCTAGCTAGTGGCCGTTGTCAATAGCCTCCAGTGAAGGACCATCAGGAACATACCTGTAGTAAAGTTGGTTTTAGTACTTGTTGCAGTGCAGGAGAAGGCACGCTATGAGGCCTCTGGTGGCATCTCAGCAAGGAGGCGTTAGGAAGGGCTTACAGGATGAATGGTTGTTGGCTGATTTTGAGGAGGGTTTAAGGAAGCAGGGCTTTGCTCTGGCTTGGATACTATGATGAAGCAGGAGTAATTCTATGATTATGTATCTCAGTAAATTGTATCTGTAAGGAGTCCAGAATATACCAAGGCCAGTATAACTGGTAAAGTAGCACCGGTCACTCATATTAGCTGGGCGTAGTGTGGGCAGGGGCTCCTTGGTTTTTTGTGGTTTGAACATTGTTCTTGGTTTTGTCTGTGTTCAGATATAATCATAGAGTGATCTTGTTTTTGTCTTATCCATCTTGGTCACAGAGTGGCCTTGCCTGATGCTGATTTTCTGTGAAATTGTTTTTGTTCATCAGGAGAACACTAGCACCTAGCAATCAGTGCCAGGACAGCTTCTAGCAATGTCCATATGGGAGTCAGGAAATACTTTTATCTTTCTCATCTTGTTTCATGAAGACTGAAGTATGATCAGCATCAAATCATCCATACAGCTTATTAAAATGTAGATCTGCCCCCAGATCTATTGCATTGACATCTAGGGGTAGGGCTTGGAAGTTCATATTTCTAATCAGCATGCTGCATCATTCTGATGCACACCAGAATCTAAAGCCCACTGGTCTAAAAGAGATGTCACAAACCCAGGTTTACAAACCTAGATTTATGGCAACAGCTCTCAGTATAAGGCACCAAGAACCAAACAAACTTCATGTTTAAATTTTTATTAGCATCAAGCTCCACACCTTGGAATTATAAGGTTTTTAACTCAGTGGAACCAGCCTTTGAATTTACAAGGTTATCTGTTCTTATACCCTGTGTGCCAGTTTTAGAAAAATCTTACCTAAGGAGGTCAACCTGTAAGTGACAGAAGAGAAGGGGCTGGTCATCTATTACCATAAATCAATAAAAGGTAGACACCGGTAGAAAGGCTGCTGCCACACAGAGAAAAAAAAAAAATCTGACAACAATGAGGAATTACTTCCAAAGTCAGTGGGAACATTCACAAGGGTAAACCAAAATTCCAGTGGCAGAGCTTTTCAAGATGCATGATTGAAATCCCATTTAACAAGGTAAACTACAGATCAGAGATGAGACGCTTTAACAGTAAAATGTCTAGTCAGATTACTGCAGATAGAAACACAAAAATCTCCTTCGAAGGAAAATTCTCAAGAAAGAATACAAAGAAAGCAGAAATGAAGAAGCTAATTTATTCTAAAACCACAGCTAGGAAAATATTTGGCTTTTTCAAGTGTCAAAGAAGGAGTACTAAAATCTTACTAAGACTGAGCCTAATAATGAACTTGATGTTGAACCTGATTTTGAGGCATTAGTGAGATATCCCTCTTAGGATGACAGGAGCAAGGAAACTGAAGGCTCAGGCATGGCCACCAAGTGTAGTTCAGAACATTTTTTTCCCCGTTGAATTTTCCTGCTCTTCAGATGTGGAAGAACTGAGCTCACCGCAATCAAATAACCCCACCAAAGTTTTCCTAACAGGAAGTTATGAAATGAGTCTTCCTAGCCTGAATAATGTGTTTTGCCTTCAAGTCTATTTTGTCTGCAATCTCCACAGGCAGAGAGTCTGCATCTATAGCTCATTACCATTATTCTGATGATAATGTTACGTCTCATCAATTACTTGGGAGCAAGGTCAAATTTAGCAGCCAAATCTTCCCTTTGGTGGGGCCATCAAGAATATATCTATCACCTCCCTTCCCAAGATTTCCATCCCCTGCAAAATCTTCTATACCACATTCTCTTTCCCCTCCCTTCCCCTTCCCTTTCCTCCCTCTCTCCATCTCCTCATCCTGTCACAGTATGACCAGTTACAAAATCCTGCCTGATTTAAGCCCTGATTCATTTATTCCTTTTCACTTTCACTTGAGAAAGAACAAGCAAGAATGGGTGAGAAAATCATGGAGACAAAAAGAAGGGGAAGAATCACATGTAAGTGAGAAGAGATTGTCTGAATTTGTAAATAGGTATTGTAAATGAGAGGTATGTGGTTCTCTTAGAATTTTACTCCATGGGGAGGACCTTTTTGATTGAGACTATGATTGTATAAGCCATACCACTGAGATTTATTTTAATTAAAGAAAGGAAAAATTTCCCAGCCAAGCAAACAAAAAGAACAGCTAATATATATATATATTCCTCTGTATTTTCAGAATTTGACTCTGTTATAAAGCTGTCAGTCCAAAGTTCTCAAAAATTGTTTCAGTTTTGTAATGAACTCACCTGGAAAAATCTACCCTGATGCATGCATCTTTGACAATTGGCTCAGGTTTTAGATTTTTTTTAATGAAAGTTCAGTTCAATCCCACAATTCATTTACTCAATTTACTTCCTAGAATTAGTAAGCAAAAATTCAACTTCATAAACACAGCTGTACTTGGCAAACAAGCATAAGGAGATTAAAAAGACCTGTTTAATCACTTTCCAGAGCATTTATAAATTAACCTTGCTTCTGAATAGTTAGGGTTAAATTGATCCAAAAACCACTCTCTTAAATTTGATTTTTTCTTCTTGAGGTACTAAGCCTTGTGAAAATGCAAAACTCCTAGGAGATGTAGCACTTCAGCAGACTCCCCCCGACCCCTGAATTTCTATACATATTTGGAATCTATGCTGTTAAGTGCATAGATTCCATCTACATTCCTGGTAATTTTTAAAATAATGACCCTCTATCCATAAAAATTTGTTTTCCCTTAAAGATTAACTTGTTTGATACAATATAGCCACAATGACTGAGAATTTGCTTCATAAATCTTTTCTCATCTCTTAGTTTTTTGTCTTTCTGTGCCATTATGTTTAGCCATCTCTTTTATACAATTTAATTGTAATTTCAATCTGAGCATCTCTGCCTTTTAGTGGTTGAGTTGAATCCATTTATATTTATGGTGATTATAGACATTTGGGTTTATTTCCACCATATTATTTTCTGCTTTCAACCAGCTATACTTACACTTTGCTTGTTTCCCATTCAACACATTTTTCTTTGAAGAGCTCACATTATATTTATTCATATGATATAAATACTGAAGCTTCACATTCTGTCCCCCACATTTCTTAATTACTCTTTTCTGTTTTATTTCCCTTTATCTTACTATCACTCACAATGACCCACTTTTGGAATTTGTTTTTCCTGTGTTTGCAGCTTCAGCTTCTGTGGTAGGAGTCCTTATTCCCAGAGGGTGACTGCTTCCACCAGGGAACACAATAGTAGTCCCACTTTACTTTGAACTAGGCTGTCACTGGGACACTTAGGGTTCCTCATGCCAAGAGACTAGTAGGCAAAGAAAGACACACCAGCCTTGCAAGGGTAATTCACACTGATCAGGGGTAAATACAACTGCTATTACCTAATGGAAAAGAAGAATATGTTTCACCTTTAGCGAGCAATTGGGGCATCTCTTAATACTGTGCTGCCAAATTGGGGTGCTTAATGAATAAGTGCAGTAGACACAACCTCAGAAGGACACATTGTGGTTAGAAACTTAGGTGTTCATACCTTCCACCAGTTAAGTTACTAAGACCATGAGTGGTACTAGCCAAGGATGAGGAGACTTTAGAATGGGTAGTAAAGAAAGGAGACAGTGAAAACAGTGAAAACTGGTTGTGCTTTTAAAACTAGTTGCAGCAGCAAGGACTGCGAAGTTTCTCCACTAACTTCCCTTGTATGATTCCTTAGGAATTGAGAACAACCAGAATCCTGAGGATGCTCTTCCCAGATGGGACACACTTACCACAAACTGCAAATGTAATTGGATCTGGGCAGCTCAAGAGTGGAGTAGAGTGGGTGCTGATGTGTGCTGCTCAGAATCTCCACCTCCCATCTCCAGTTTCAGGAATGAGACATTCATATCTTTGTTGCTTGGTGCATTGGCTGCTGCTGGCTCACTTCTGGGTCTCTCTGGGGTTTGTCTTTGGCCAAAGGGAGCCATCTGTCCCAGGTTTATGACATCTTCTCAGGGGCAAGTTGCATCCAGTGGCTGGTTGATGTTGGGATATAAGGGTTGCAGTTTTGTTGTCTCAATTTGGGATATTCTTGAAGATTATCCCCCAATTCCAGAAATCTTCATGAGATCAGCTGGCTGCTCTGTTTCAACTGTATCACTGTATTTCCTTCTGCCTGATCCTTTCACATCCTCAAATGGGTTCCTTATGTTACTCTCCAATAAACCTCCTGTATGCAAATCTTTATCTCAAAATCTGCTTCCAGGAGATTCTACCTAAGACATCTTTTTCAGATAATATTTCTATTATTGTAGGTTACTGGGTACCTACACTTCTGTTTTTGTACCTCTATCTTGAATTATAACCTCACCTTCAATGGAAACCTTCCTGTGAAAATCCTGTGTGGCCTAAGCTGTAGAAGTGTCATTCCATAGAAATGGAATGTTCATGTCTGCCAGGTACTCTAGAGATATCACTGTCCCAGGACTAGTTTTTATGTAAATTTCCAATCTCAACAATTCCTAAACTATGACAGAGTGGACATTCTAACTTTGATACAACATGAGGCAGAGGCCCAAGATTTTATTTTTCTGGAAACAGTTTTTTTCCTTTTCCATAGCCCAGAATTACAGACTTTATCATTTCTCTGTTAAGGTGGGCCCATCTTCTTTCTAGGCCCCTCATTACCAAGACTATATCCCTTTGAGTACCCCAGCTTCACGAAGAGGTATTAGCTCCCATTCAGTGCCTCCACTGAACTCATGACCTCATATCCTGGCCTGACTGTGTGTTGAAACCCAAACTACTAGCTATTACTGAATTTGGTAACCACCCATGGGGAAGCTTCAGGATCAGATCCTAAGCTTATTGCTCTTAATTTCAGGCACCTTGAGATTTCCACTTATTTTTTTGGAAGCTAATGTACGTGAATGTGATTTTTAATATATTGCCAGAATCTGAAACTATTGCAAAGTAGCTAAATGTTTCCTGGAGACAGGTGTTAGTAAGAAATGGAAATCATGAAAGAACTGAACTTGAAACTGACATGGAGGAAATGATACAGCTGAGAAGGAAATGAAGCCCTGATTGCCTAGGCATTTACATGGTAAAAATTGATCTAGAACCCTAGTGGGCTTCAGGTACCTCCCTAATGGGACTGTGAGTTCCTTGAGGATGAGAACTGCGTCTTGTTTGCTGTTGTTATTCCTAGCATCTAGTTCATGCCTGGCACGTACTAGATGTTCAGTAGATACTTGTTGACTAAATGCATGAGTCAGCAATAAAGCAGTGCTATGCAAAAATGATCAGATGTTTTAAAATACATGAGAATAAAGCATAACGTTACATCAACACTGATCTAAGAAGCATATAAAAAATAATAAGAAAGGAAAATGTGAGCCGAGTTATACTCCTTCTTTCCAATGTTCCTCCAACAAATATTTATTGAGTGTCTATTATTAAATCTGGACTCTGCTAGGCATGGAGAATGTGATGGTGAGAAAAGAAAGACATGGTCTCTGCCCCTGTAGAGATCTGGGGGAGGCAGACTTTAATTGAAAACACTAAAAACAGAAAAGTAAGTTTAAAGACTAGGGTGACCAAATGTTCTGTTAGTTCAGGAAAATCTCTCTTCATGCATGTTGTCTCAGTGTAATTATTAATAGTACCCCATTCACTATCAGAAGTGTCTCAGTTTGTATGGCTATCCTGGCTATGACTAAAAGGTATGTGGTATTAGCAAAGTGTAGAACAGAACCATCTACTCAGAGAGTAGAAGAAAGGCAAGACTGACTTGAAAAATGGTTGATGGAACACACAGGTATGTGATTGTATGGGGGTGCCAGGGGGGAGAGCCCGCCAGGCTGATAGAATAGTATGTGCAAAACAGGTATATCAGGGAATCAACAGAAGGCCTGTCTGGCTAGAGTGTCAAGGCAAGAAGTAGCCTAGAAAGATAGATGGCATCAGGCCATGTAGACCTGTGGAATGTTATGAATTTTGGAATTTTGTTCTTTATCCTTTAATCAAGGATGGAGGTGGGGAAAGTAGGGAATTTAGCATTTGGAAAGATTCCCTTGGTTGCAGTGTGGAGAATAGATGTGAGAAATTTCAGGAGGCTACTTGGGATCCCACTGCACTAGTCCAGTTAAGACTTGGTAGTATCTTGAAACAGAACAGTGGTAGAGATGAAAAGAATTAAATGGATTTGAGATGAATCTAGAAGGCAAAACGAACAAAACTTGGGGATGAACTGGCTACGGAGAGAAGGGAATGGAGAAGCATCTAGAATAGATTTCTGGCTTATTCACCTATGATTTACTAGGCTAGGGAATGCAGCTAGTATTAAGAATGGCATATCTATCCATCCATGCATTTGCCTCTTCAAGAAACCAGCATTCATTGACACTGGTATATGGCAGATGCTGTGGGGAATAACAAAGGTGTTTATTAGGAAACCTAATGCAATGAATATAAATACACACCTATCTGTTTTACCAGTTGTTATATTTTCAGCTGCAACTAATAGGAAACTAGAACATGCAAGTCAAAATTGCTTAAACAATGAGAACATTTATGAGTTCTAAAATGGGGAGCTCCAGGTTGGCTGATTCAGGGGCCTTAATGACATGAGTGATGTTAGTTCCTTCTGACTTCCTACTCTGCTGTCGTTAGTTGACTTTTCTTGACTGGGACCCTCTATGGTTGCATAACTGTTATCCCAGTTCCAAGCTTACATAGACATGACAACGTGAATCAGCTACAGAATGACGATTTTGCCCGTGCATCTCTTTTTTTAAGCTGAAAAACCTTGCCTAGATCCACCCAATAGATACCTTCTCACATCTTAGCACACAGAACGGTCTCCCTTTTTATGCCTAAGCGAGGAGTGGCAAGAGAAACAGAATTGCCATGACTTGTCCAGTAAGGCACACAGCCAAGTAGACAAGGATGCCTTGCCAAGCAAATGTGGGGTTTTGTTTACAAGAGGAAAGAGTGAAATGACTATTGAGTAGGCAACTGAAGGTGTCTGCCCTATCTACAGAACCAGGCAGTATTATTGTCTTAGGAGTGTTCGCTGTAGTTCAAGAGATTGAAGCGGAAGAAATCGCCTTGGAGATGGGAGGAGAAGAAATGTTTCCAAGGCTGGGGAAGGTTATTAGGTTTATGTCACTCTGAAGGCAGAACCTGAGGTCTGAGATTATAGCACCACTTAAAAGGATACAACATAAATCCATCGTCACCCATTGATCCTCCTGATTTCCGGCGTCCTGGCGGCTTTCCTAAATTCCTCCAAAGTCATATAAATACTGTTTCTTATTGTTTCTAAGCTTCACTGAACTGAAGGAAGAATGGTTGAATAATATTTTGCATAAAATACTAGAAATATTTGTTACTTAGCTCTGGCTCAGTCCGAGCCTGACCTGTTTCTGTCATTACTACTGGAATCGTTCTCCAGCTCTTGCCAGATTTTGAGTTGTCAGGATAATAATTTATCCATCTTGTTGTCAGATTCACAGCTAGTTTGCCTGACTCTAGGGGAATCTAAATGACTATCACTACCCATGGTGCGCAACTCATATTTTAAAAGCATTTAATTCCAAATATCCTCCCCTTGCCACACCCCAGATCCAAAGACTTACCAAGCTACCGTCGCGATACCATCTTCTCCTGTTGTGGGAACCTCTATGGCCCAAGGAAGAATCAGTTTTCCTCTAGTTTCCTTTAAATGCTTACTGACGTGACTAGCACTATTCACTGAGCGCAGTGAGGCAGTCAGTCTCAGGGGTCTCAGGGCCCAGAGCTCTCCTGAGATTCACACTCCCTCCATCCTCAGTGCCCCAATCAACTCATCTGAGATTGGGCCTGTTCCTCAGAAGAGTCTTGATTTTCTGGTACGGTTTATAACCTCTTTATTTTACCAATGGCCAATGTTGAAGCTTCTCACTTTAAAGATGACTTTCTGAATTTGCTTGTACAGGGCCTATCAGAAGTTATTTTCATGTTTATTATTCATCCCATTCTGCTTTTCCCCCTTACAATGGGTCTCTGTCAAGGTTTTAACTGCAAGCATTAAATTACCCTCCTGACCATCCCTTTCCTCCTCCTCCAAGGAGTGCTTGGAAAGGACTCCAATTGTGGGAAGATGTTAGGTCTTTTTCAAAAGCATTCTGTGTCAAGTAACAAGGATCCAGTTGCAGTTCAAATAAAATACTAATAGTGATTTACATGTTAAGTCAGAGTGGTAATTATTGGTTTTGAAAGCATATCATAATGACTTTTTACAGTTGTACTTATACTCGATTATTCTTCCTTTTTCATTCTCTAGTCAGTGTTCTAATTACATCGCCCCAGGAAAATACACAGGGAGAAAATACAGCAAGACACGTGAGATGGTGAAACACTCTGGTACCCACAAGCAGCTTGCTAAGGTTTGGTAGGTCACGTGGGGTCATAAGGCAGCAGCACAGGGACATTTGGGCTTCCTTCTGCTGCTTTCCTTTTCCTTCCCTCAAAACCATACATGTAGTGCCAGTGAATCAGGTAACCCAAATATCTTACGTACCTACTGCTGGCTGAGGAGGGATTTGCTAAGAAAGTCGCAAGTGATTCATACCTGTAGATGTTCTCACATTTGTTATTGGGCACTCCCAGACCAGCAGAGAACTAACTCAACCACAAAATTTTGTGTTTGCCCCCACCCCACCGGACCCTATAGAATTGATTTTACTAGATTTGACCATGGCATTTTATCGCTTCTCTTATCCTTCATTGAAGGACGTTAGAAGAAATGGAGTTACAAATCTTGTGGTTCTACCGGCTGTTAGGATGTGGTTGAGGACACTGTTTATCAGGCAGTGTTTTCTTTATGAAGACTCACTGGGAAAAGTTCTTTTTACTTTTATTATTGGAAGTAGTCACACTTTTCCTGAGAGGCCTTCTTCTTTCTTTTTTTAATAAATTTCTTGGTTTCTGTCAATCATGTCACCAATCATGTTTCCCTTTTGGCTTTGGCTACTAGGAAGCTCAAGATCATAATATTGTGGCTCATTTCTAACCAGCATTCAACCAGGTGTGCGTGTACTGGGCTCATTCATTCTCTACATTTTTTTCTATACTCACTTTACACTCTCCTGATAGCTTCCCTTATTTTTTTCACACAACAAATTTATTTCTTGCTCACCTGTACCTCAAATACAGGTATTTGACAGCTGGCCTTCTGTGAGGGAATGTGGGACCCATGATGGTTACTCACCTACCATCTTCTAGGGCCTCTCACCCTCTGCATGGAGTCAGCACATGTGTGAAGAAAGAACAAAGGAGCACACAGGAGGGTTCCTGGTCTAGGCCTGGAAGTTCTGTATCTCACTGCTGCTTATGTTCCAGAATGTGGTTATATGGCCACACGGGATAGTAAGGGAAGCTGAGAAATGTGGTGTAATACTGGGTCTGGGAAGAAAGGAAAATGACTATGGTGAATGACTCGCCAATATTTGTCATATAGCATGATGAAGTAAGGTATAAAGGAAATGGCTTGCTTGTATTCCCTAAGATATTTCTGCAAAGAGCATTAGAATTGTTGATGTCAGCAGAAGTAATCATTAATTGTTCACAGAACCCAGGGTGACTGGGAAATTTTCTCTTTGTGACACCTTGCCTTTGTATCCCTGCTTTCCAATTCTCCCTGCCATGGCCATTGTCCAGGTCATTTCTACCTCGTGCCCAGCTGGAACCTTTACCTGCCTGGTGTCTGGGAGAGGACTATCTTCTGAACATGTCTTGTGGTTTCCTTTCTTCTGCAGGCTGGCTGACATATTTTATTGGTACCTAAAACTGTGAAAAAAAAAACACCTCAAAGCTCAGTGGCTTAAAATTGCAATAATTATTTATATCTCTTATGGTTTCTGTGGGTCAGAAATTTGGGGAGCAGCTTAGCTGGCTGGTTTTGGCTTAGGGTTTCTCATGAGCTTGCACTGAGATATCTACTGGGGTTCTCAGTCATCTGAAAAGTTGACTGGAGCTTGAGGATCCCATGGTGGCTTCCTCCCACGGATGGTGAGCTGGTGCTGCCTGTTGACAAGACGTCTCACTTCCCCTCCACGTGGGCTCTACCCAGGGCTGCTTGAGCAACCTCCCGACACGGTGGTTGGCTTCTCCCAGAACAAGCATTTACAAGATGAGGCACAAGCCACAATGCTCTGTATGAGCTGGTCTCAGAAGTCTTGCACTATCACCTCTGCCTTACTCTGTTGTTTACCCAGAGCAGCCCTGATTCAGTGTGAGAAGAAACCACACAAGGGCGTGGGTATCAGGAGGCAATAATCACTAGGGGCTGTTTGGGAGACTGGCCACCACACACACTTTGCATTTGGAAGATGGCCCTGCCTCAATCTCAGTTTTTCAAAATTCTCTCTCACTTTCAACACTCAGATCAGACCTCTCCTTTCTGTGACATCTGTCCTGATCACTCAACAACTAACTCTCCTATTGTAAGTCTTACTGCTCTTACCATACATATGGTCTTTATCATTTTTTTACCTTGTTTTGAAGATCTACACATATGTCTTTTCTTTCACTTGGAATTTAAGTATTTGGAGACATGCCTTCTGTCATACAGTTAGCACTCAATAAATATTTTTTAGATGGATGAATGATGGAGTGAATGAGGAGTACAAGCCAAAAGCCCTGGGTCTCTGCCCATGGACTTTTCCCTACTGCTTGCCCTTAGCCAATCTCTTCACCCAGTCACAGTTTCTTCCTCTGTAATATAAACATACTAATACCTTCCCCATCTTTCCTCACAGAGGTGCTTTGAGATTTGAAACAGGTAGCTTCACGAAAGTGTTTTCAGGCGTATAAACAAGAAAGGCAAGGTGAGATTTGTTACCTGGCTCACCAGTGATGGCTGACAGGTGTAGTGTTGTCACAGGTGGAGATCAGTCAATACCTTGGCTTCCTCCTCAAGGAATAGTTAACACCTACATCAAGTTGTCAGCGTATAAATGCCCTTCATTCCAGCAGCTGCTGTCAACATAGTCCAAGGCTCGGGCGGCCCTCAGCCAAGAGAGTTGCCTGGCCCAAGGCTGAGCACCATCACAGTTACACTCTGGAAATGTCGAAGCTCCAAGGTAAGTTTTGTTTCTCTCATAGAATTCTCAGGTGTCCCCTTCCTTCATATAGCATGGTTTTTAAATTTTTCTGTTATAGACAATTGTCTGGGTGCAATATTTTCCATCCCACCCTTTAAAAAGTATTATTCTAAAAATTGAGTAAGCTCATCTCTTTTTGGTGTACAGTTCATGCATTTTCATATGTGTGTAGAATTATGTAGCGAGTACCACCACAATTGGGAGACAGAGCAGCTCTGTCACCCCAGCAGATTCTCTTGGGCTTTCCCTTCGTACTTGCAACCCTTCCCCCACCCAAACTGAGGGTGACCACTGTTCTCTCCTCCATTACTACAGTTTTGTCCTTTTGGGAAAATCCTATAAATGGCATCATATAGTATGGAACCAGTAGGGATTGGTTCTTCTTACTTACATGCCTTTGAGATTCATTTAAGTTTGTTCCCTTTTATTACTGGGTAATAAAATACTTTGTAAGGATGTATTTTGATGGTTATCCACTCACCTGTTCAAGTGCTTTTGGAATGGGATCATTGGCTCACCTGGTAAATGTGCATTTAACTTTCTCTGTAGCTACCAAACTGTTTTCCAGGGTGGCTGTACCATTTCAGATTCCCACCAGGAATATATGTTCCTTGTCCTTGTTCCTTGTCCTCACCAGCCCTTGGTATTGTACTTTTTAAAAACCACTATCGTAGATAAGTAGTGGCGATTTATGCCTTTAATTTGTATTTCCCTCAAAGGTGAAATGTTGATTGAAGTCTTTGCCCACTTTTTAATTTTGTTGTTTTCCTACTGTTAAATTTTGGGAATTATCAATGTATTCCAGCTACAAGAATGTGTGCAGATTCTGCATTATACATGCATAAATTCATGAGCTACCAGACATAAACAAAATGTTGGCGTACTTGCCCAACATGCTCGCTAGTACTTACTTTTCAGATTCCTCAGTGCATCCTGCCCAGGCCTTATTACTGGGAGAGACAGAGTGGAGGGTGCTTATTCCATTTTATCCAGAAAACTGGAACTATTAGAAATATATCTTCTTCTTATTCCTTCAGATTTCTGGTTTCTATCCTCCGAGCAAGACTTACATCTTTGCATTGTCCTCTGAGTCTGGCATAGCTCCTCGAATGAGGTTTTGGGAGTCAAGTTTTCATTCGGTCAGGACTCACTGGAGTGATTACGTCTGCTACACAACTTGGAATCTCAGCAGGATTGGCTCTGTATCGGGGTCCTCAGTACCGGCTGTTAGCTAGATTCCTCTGCTCCATGTGCTTGCCTGGGCTACAGTGTCTGAAATTGCTTCTTCATTCATGTGTCTGGTGCCTAAGCTAGGATGGCTACAACAGCGAGGGGATGGCTGGCAGCTTGCTCTGCATATGATTAGTCTGTGCTTCCTCACAGCATGGCAGTCTTAGAGTAGTCAGCCTTCTTATATAGCAACTGGATTCCCCAAAGAAGCTCACCTACTTATTTTTAATGTTATTCTACTTTGTGGTACAAGTGCATGTTTGTAAGATACCTTCAATTCATTTTAGAACAAGGGGGGATATAAATATGTAAATCAAGGGAAGTATAAATTAGGTATCGAGGGAAGATAAAGATGTGTGAAGTTGTTTCCCTAAAGGAGTTTAGAGTCACACTGGATGGGAAAACTGTAGTCATTAAAAGTTGGCAAGCAGTGGAAAGTGGAGAACATTTATTTCCTAAAGAGTGGTATATACAGTGCTATAATTTTTTTTGCAGGAAGCAGTGAACACTTCGGGCATCATAAAGGAAGTGGATTTGAGCTGTTTTTCCTTAATTTTTAAAGAGAGAGAGTATTTGGACCAGCTGGGGGAGCTGGAACAATCCGAAAAGAGGGGTGGCTTATGAAAAGGTAGACATGTCAGAAAAGCCCAAGGCATATTTTGGGTCCTGGCAGTTGGCCAGTTGAGCACAATCTGTCCAGTGAAATTCTGGGAAGGATTTTTTTTCTTGCCTGTGTATCCATTCACCCATCCTCTGGTAACTGTACCTACATTTCCTTTTGGGCAACCATCCTCTGAACACTCCAAGCCCAGTAGGGAAGCGTGGATTCAGGGCTAACCAAAGAAGCATATTCCACGGGATAAAATACTGATTCAAGATGTCAGCAAGATGGAAGGCTAGGAGGTTGCAAAGCTCATCTCCACCTCCTTTCCCACCTCACAGGAAAAAAAGACAAAACAAAACAAATAACTACACACTAAAGACAAGAGCTGAGGAATGGGCATATGAGCCACTCTAAGCCAATAACACACCAAGAGAACTCGGTGTTGAATGTAAACTTAACACCGGGCCGAGTGTGCTCCTGCCGTGTTGCTACCATGCAAAGCCTGAGGCTTCAGCTCGGCAGACCGAGCATAGCCTAGAAATGGAGAGGGACTGAGTCCCGAGGTTAGAGCACAGCCTTCTTCCACAATACTCCGAGGCAAGTCATCACACACAAGCACAGAATGAACATTTGAACCAGGTATCTGAGAAGAGTGAGGTAAAAACAGTATATCATTAAAGAAAAGGCAAATCATTGGCTTAGGGATAAACACCAAAACCCTGTGCAGGCTTCCAAGGCCTTCTGTGATGTTGTGCTAACCGGCTTTCCACCTTTGCCTTCCGTGTATCTCCCTCCTCACCCTAAACTTCACCTGTTGTGTGCACCACGTTCCTGTCTCTGAACATTTCTCACTCTTAGAATTCCATGACCTTAGTTGGTCCGAGGGTTGTGGGTTATAGTTAAGCTGAATTCCGTGTCCTTACTGATGCTGTTCCCTCTCTCAAATTGCCCTTTCTTTTTGATTTGGTGCCCTGATGGCCCACCTAGGTGAATTTTTTTCCCCACAGAATTCCCCCTTACAAAAGAATTGTGTAATTCTTCCTATACTTCCGTATTGTAGTATTTTCTCTTTGTTTGGCACCGTTTTTGTCTGTCTCTCCCATGATTCTGTGAACTTCTTCAAGGAACAAAGTCTTAAAACACCTAAAAATCCCTTCAAAGCATTTAGCACGATACTTAGCAGCTCTGACATAGCAAGAGCCTAATAGATGCTTGTGGACTAGGTAGTGAGTACATTAATTAGAGGTGACAGGTAACAACCGAAGAGTCCTTGCTGGAGTCCCCAGGCTTCTGTCACAACTATTCCTGGAAGCTCTTCCATCTTTGCCTGTGGATTGCTAGGCATTTCTCACTTATTGTAACTTGTTTCTCCTGCGTTTTCCAGCCTCCTTTCGGTTACGTGTGGCCATGAACTGATTTTATTTCAGTGAGTGTTGTAGAAGGGATGTGTACCACTTCCAGGCTCCACAGTTGCCATGCTCTGTGCAGATTTTCCCATGTTTCCCATCCCACTGCCTGGGGAATGCCCAGAGTGACCTTGGAAGACAAAGATTGAAAGCAGCCTAGGCTCTGTCAGCCTGACTCCTTAATGACTGCATGAAACAGAACCCTTCCCCCACCCCCCCCTTTTTTTTTTTTTTTTGCCAATCCAGAACACCTGCACTGAACTGCCACATAGAAACTTCACTGTGTCAAGCCACTGCGCTTTTGGGGTCTGTTTGTTTCCAAAGCTAACATTCCTGTAATAGAAGACTCAATAGAATTTTCTCAGCGCAAACCAGATTCTGAATATGGTGAATATTATATACAGGGCACAGCAGAGCTGTATTCTGGAAAGCCTCCCTGTGGTCTCTGGCCTTTACTTTTTTAGAAAAAGGTCACTTGTGGTATGAAGCAGCTGGGCACAGTTTTAGAGAAGCAGGCTGAGGGTGAGCAGGTTAGGTTCTATTCCTGGGTCTGCTCCCCACTGGCTTTGGGTTCCCAGCCAAGGAAAATGACAGCACGGATGCTAAAACAGCCACCCAAGGGGAAAACCCATAAAAGCAAAAGCAATCGCCCCTGCAGAAATGCAGGTGATTGTGATTTCGGCTGCAGGGGAGAATATGCCTCCTCTCTTCCAGGCTTCGCTAGTCTTAACGCGTGACGCCTTCCAACCCTACAGACTGTGCTTACTGATGCCAGGTCTGGCCAGCTGAGAGGAGCATTTGACCTTTCTCCAGTGCAGCCAGACTGCAGATGCACCAATCAAAATGTCTCTGTCCTTGTCAGTGTCAACTTTCTAAGCCATGGGATGAATATTGAGTTTACTTAGTTAAAAGACAAACAAAAAAATGCCACAAGGAGCAGCACTGTTGCTGCAACCTGCCAATCCGTGTTTCTGAGCTGCAAACTTTGCTGGCCTGAAGTACAATCTGTTTTTACAGAGCTGGTCCCCAGCATATCCACATCCTGGGAACAGGCAACTTGATTGTCCATTGACCACAGGAAGGAGAGCTATTTCTTACCTTCTTCTACCAGATTTTTCTGTGTTTGGTTTTGTGGGGAGGGAATTACAGCAGTGGTTTCTCAGGGCCAAAGTTCTCGAAGAGTCAGAGAGCCCTAATTCTTCATGTGGGTGATGAGCACTTTCCTCACCCTCCTCATTGGAATCTGCTGCCATGTAGATTCCTTTCATGTCCCTAGGACTGGATGCCCCATTATCTGGTCTGGGACCCTAAAAGAATTGGTACCACAGACATTTAAATAGGCATCAGAATCACTTGGAGGATGTCTTCTAAATGAATGTAGGCTTGGAGCATTTATTCCCTAGGATTCTGGCTCAGTATGTATAAGGTGGGGTCTAAGGTTCTGTGGTTTTAATTGGCATCCCAGGTGAATTTGATGCTGGTGGATCTGAGATCACATATTTAGAAATATCCCTTCCTCTTTGCTGTTGAGTGATTTTTTTTTAAAGATTTTATTTGTTTATTTTAGAGAGCATGCAAGTGGTGAGTGAGGGGAGAAGCAGGGGGAGAGAGAGAGAGAATCTGAAGCTGACTCTGCACTGAGCATGGAGCCCAGTGCAGGGCTTGATCTCACCACTGTGAGATCATGACCTGAGCCGAGATCAAGAGTCTGACGCTCAACCAACTGAGCCAGCCAGGTGTCCCCTGTGATCTTTTAACAACACAAATAGGTCCATAACATAGCTAAAAAAATTTTTGATGGCCTTCAATTGCAATCAGGATCTGGTCTAGACTCCTCAGGCAGCAAGTGAGGACTCATTAGGAAGTGGCCCTTACTTATTTCTCTCATTTCACCTCTTACAAACTGTGTCCCTTGTCCTCTTCCTTTTGGTCATTTTCAGGATCTGCTTGTATTGCCTTTCACTGCTTTGTGAATGTTCCTTTCTGCCTGGAACTCTCTTTCTCCTCCCCCAAGTCTTTACCTGGCTAACATGTAGGCAGCCAGACCTCCCTTCTCCTTGGCAAATCTTGTGTGCCCCACCTCTATTCTCACAGCTCCTTGCCTGTCCCCCTGTGGAGAGAACTTACCCGTGTGTGCATGCTTCACTGGTCTTCATCTCTCACCAGAGCTGGAGCTTTTGTGGCAGGGATCATGTGTTTGTCTTCAGGTCCCCAGGAATTTTGGTTAGGGGACAGAGGACAGCAGTGGGCGGAAGTGAGCCTGAGGGGTCTCTGTTCTAAGTCTCAGCCCTAGAATAACCTGAATAACATCAAACATCACCTGAATAACTTGGGAACTGCTTCCCCTCCCATCAAAATAGTCTCAAGGAGAAGTAATAAAATCTTCCGGCTGGTATAAACCTATCACTGTTGAATATTTTTGCAACCTCATCTCGATGTTGGAGTCAATGAGAGTTGGAGAAGAGAACAAGGACTGGCCTAGTACTGTTGACATGCATGCTGGAATGTTTCAAGACTGTTGTGACCCAGGTACTCTTAATCAGAGGCCTCATCCAAACATCCCAGTGTAGGAAAATACCCAACATTCTCATGGAACCCATGTTAGATCTCACTGTACGATTTAAGCAGAATTGCATTCAAGATGATAAAACACTAAGGTCAAAGGAACCCAGGTCTCAGCATGACAGGAGAAGAGCCACGCCATCTTGACCTGCTCCCAGCAGGACTGCTACCCATGAAACGTATTCTCAGCAAGTCACCATATGATTGGGTCTCTTTGTTGAGAAATGTAGCCTTCATCTTAAAGAATATGGATGGCCTCATGCCTCCTTGGCAACTATGTCAGCATGAAGAACCTGGCTCAGAAATGAGTTCCTCATTTCTTGCTCAAAAAGTTTGCTGCAAGGAGAGTACCATGGAGAAAGCAAGCCATAGAGCTCAGCTCAGCCGTTCTGTGCATGCACCTAGTAATCCACACAATTAACCCCAAAAGCCACGTTCCCTCTTTCTTACTCCCCTGAGGAAACAAAGCAAATAAAAAAAAAAAGAAAGTAAGCCAATGTTAAGAGTAGGAAGCACTTCCTCCCTTTGAGAATTCAGAATGTGGGTGCCCACCATCAATTAATACCAGGGAAATAACAGGAAATTCTCTGGAGGGAAATGTGGAAAAGGGAGGCACTTGCTTTTGAGCTGTCTGAATAATGAGTCTAGGGAAAGCCAGTATCTTTCTTTTGCAGGCTGTTGCTACCTTCTCATGAATACCACTAGTGCATTTGCTTCCAATAGCTTCTAGCCTCCCAGGAAACAACAGAGCCCTGCATTTCCCCCAGCTTCCCAAGAGCCGGCAAAGCAGACATCACTGATCCCATTCTCTAAATGGGAAAACAGAGGCTCAGAGGTTGAGTGATTTATTTAAAGTGTAGCATAAGCCAGCAAAGAAGCCAGCAGGAGATAAGAGCTTGTCTAACTCCCCAGTCAATTTTCAGTTCCCCAGATAACAAAGAACCTAAATAAACCTACATCAACACCATATGGTATCAGCAAAGCAGGGGGATGTTGGGCACTTGTATTAAAATGTGCTATAAAGTAAAGATAGTTTGTATGTGTGAATAGTCAGGGAGCAAACCATCCTTTTGATAATTCTCATCATTTTTAGTTCAGTAAGCCAGGATGACATAAGTTTTGATGGACTAGACAACTTGACTAATACCTAGCCAGTCCTTATTTTTCACACAAATTCTAATAAGTCACAATATTAGGAATATTCAATAGGTAACAACTTAATTAAGCATGTTTAGAGCTGTGGCTTATTAAATATTCTTGGTGGGAAATCTTGAGGTCCCTTTCAAGAACTCGCCTTGAGTTTTGAAATGAAAACACATTTCGTTGTGTTCTTTTCTGATCAGCTGTTTCAGAGTTTTCTTCAGTGCCAGTAGAAAATGTAGATTTAGTTAAACTACAATGCAAACCTGTTAACCTGTAACAGCCACCAACTAATCCAATGTACGGCCCCCTGGACACAGTGATGCATCCCACTAGGCTGTCGTCAGGGCAAATACGATTTGTCTATAGAATTAGGCTTCGCAGTTAGAGTCCCTGCCTTGGGTGTGATATCCTGTGGACTACATGCAGATTTAGTGTCCCCAAACAGATGGGCTTTCCCTTTATGGGCCACTCTTAAGTTTTCTAGGCAAACTGCAGCTGCGCTAATGTCCCTTTGTGTAAAGGAGTGTTTAAGTCAAACCACTTCCCTTTACCTGATGGGTATTGGGGTTTTGAGCCAGAGACAACTGGGATATGCCAACATCTGCAGAAAAGCAAGATTCCCTTCTTTGTGCTCTTTAGGATTGACTGTGACATGCAGCAAAGGCTTCTCTGGATAGCAGTGAGTTGCAAAAAATAAACCTGCTGCAGCTAGTGGAAGCGGGAAGGGGAGTTCGGCAAAGAAGCTGTGGTGGTTCAAGGAGTTTCCACGAGGCCACATTAGCAAGCTAGGAGGGTTTGCGTATAGGAACAGTGCCCAGGCCACACTGGATGAGTCGCTGCCTTCCTTACCAGAATGCACTCCTCATGGCATCGTCTTTTTTATCCTTTCAGTCTGAACTATCATTAGTGATTAGTAGATTAGTGGAAACTAAGCCACATTTTTGAAAACCTATCTCTAGCTGCAAAGGAGGCTGGGAAAGCAAGTGTCTCACCTTTACCCTGGGCAGGCGGAAGATTTCCGAAACACTGACAGGTGTTCAAAATATAGATGGCCACCCACAACATAAAACATGTCTACTATGTCAACAACCCTATAAATTTTGTTCCATACTTAAATTCTAAACCCCTCCAGTCACAAGAACAAAATGCTTCTGCCTAACATCATGCAAGTATTCTTTGTACAACTGAAAAGCATGTCCACCCTCTTCTTAAAAGGGGGATAGCGTAGTCTTGTCAGTTTGGGCATTAAGCTCTTAGCTCAAGTCGTCAGGGGATGTTCACCTTCTCCAAGTCTGTCACAATTCCATCTTGATACTCTGTGGCCCAGAGACTAAAACGTTAAGTTAATTACCACTTGATGTTAGCCTCATACCCTATAAAGAAAAGGAAGGGAAACAGAAGAAGGAAAGAAGGAAGAATACTCAATACATACACATGGCAAGGGAGAGAAATAAATGGCTGATACTGTCATCATCTGTGCAAGTGGTCTTGTGGATGTGAATGGTTTTAATGACATCGTCTTCCACAAGGCTGCCATGTTATTTTTGCCTTCAGAACCATCATGTCAGCAGGTTAGAGTTCTTTACCTGACAAGGGGATTTCAACTTTTATTTCTAAACATTCGGAAGACCTCTTCTTTTCTTTTTCTTTTGTTTTTCCTTTTTCTTTTCTTTTTTCTTTTCCTTTTCTTTCCTTTTTCTTTTCTTCTTCTTTTCTTTTTCTTTTCTTTTTCTTTTCTTTTTCTTTTCTTTTTCTTTTTTTCTTTTTCTTTTTCTTTTCTTAGTAGGCTCCATGCCCAGTGTGAAGCCAAGTGCAGAGCTTGAACTCACAACCCTGAGATCAAGACCTGAGCTGAGATCAAAGGTCAGATGCTTAACTGACTGAACCACCCAGGCACTTCACAATCAGCCTCTTCTTACGGTCCTTCTTATGTTTCATTGTCATCGAATTTTACCAGTGGACATGGCAATACACAGAGGGACCCAAAGTGTTTTCCAAAACACTCTTTCTACAAAATGGTATAAACTACCCTATTTTACCTTCATCAGAATCAATCACCCTAGTTAATACTGAAAACTCCTTTATTGCCTACTTTTTCCAGTGACATGAAAGTCTTTAATATCCTCTTGAGAAGAAGGGGTTTTATTTTCTAATTCGATGAGACACTCCATGTTCCTGGTGGAACTCTCCTTCCCTTGGGCACCAAGACTGTAACATTGACAGTGCCCAGAAATGCAGGGATTGAAAACAAAATGTTTTCAATAGGATCAATAGATATAATACTGAGTGTTGCCTATTTGTTTTTACCTTTTGGTTCCAAATTCTGTGCACTTTGGTTATAGAAGGGAAAACAGTATCATAAATTGATCATGGTTCAGAGAGTGTACCGCATCCTGTACACACCACCTCGAGCACACAAGGTGGTGTTGCTCAGTTGGCTCCAGCTGGCATCATACCTGAGAATTCAGTAGACTTTTTTCTACCATTCTGCAAGTCCAATTGCTTTTTTGGTGATAGGCTATGGGAATTCAGAATTTTCTGAATTGTTGAGGGCTGCTTATACGTTCCCAATTTAAATTCTCAAGGTCCCATTCTTGCCTACTAAGTCCCTAACTCTTACAGAAGACACTTAAATAAGCCGTGATTTCAACTGACCTTATAATTTGGCAACCCTATCAGGATTAAACTCAGACTTTACCCCTGTACCTGAAAAGGATAGTAGAGCATAGTACTAGGAGGTCCCTGTTGCTCTGACTATGCCCTGAGCAGAGAGTTTAAGCACTCTAGTGCAGTTAGAAGTAACCTCTGAATTATTCATGCCATTTACATTGTTTGAATTCTTCATGCCACTGTATCCCCCAACCCTTGTTTTCACAAGATATGAATTCCAGGTAACCACAGGTGAATATTTAAAAAATTCTACCAGCGTCCCATCTGCTAATGCTAGCCGGGTTTTTCACTGCTTCAGCCTTACTAGGTGCCCCTTTCTTCATGTGTTTGTGAAACCACCCTTCAAATCAGTTTCTATATTGGTCAAGGTGTTCTTAGCTGCAAACAACAGAATCCACTGAAGCTAACATGTGTGCAGATATGATGTATTAAACCATATTCAGCAGTTCACAGAGGACAGAAGATGAGATATAGCGGTGTGAAACCATGAACAATGTCCACATGACTCCAAGCCTGCTGCAGTGGAAGCTGTCCTCCTACTGCTGCCAGTATAGCCCTATGGCTCACTTGGCCAGTGATGGGCATGGGGTGCCTCCTCTAGGACTTGGCACAAGGCTTCTGAAGGATGGCCATCTCATCAACTCTCTCTCCAACACAGTCTATTCAACCTATCTTTCTTTGTGTCACTTCTAAACTTAAATCACAAAAAGGGGTGTTTGATCCTAGGTCCTGGTCATGTAACTGCACCCTTTCTTACAGAAGAAACTGGGAAACGTAGGGAATGGCAGGATTCACAAAGCAGGAAATTTCCTTGATGGATGAAAGATATTCAAAGCATGAATAACGTCCATTACCGTATGAGGCTAGTTCCCATTTTTAATTAGAGTGAGATTGTTTTGATTTTGATGTAATATATTTGATATATTACATCAACCTGCTGGTATATATGGAATCATGAACAGAATCAAGGAAGGGACTTCTAGAGGTGATCTGATTAAGCCTCAAACTTTTACCTCCTAAAAATGGGGGGTAGAGAATTATTTATTCCCGTTGCACATGTGAGGCATATGAGTCCTAAGGAAGTTAAATGCTCTGTACACTGCTGTTCAAATTCCCACTGAGATGTTATCTCATTTTGGGGAGGGGGTGGGGGGAGAGAGAGACAGAGAATGAGGGGGGTTAAGAAGGGGCAGGGAAGAGAGAGAATCTTAAACAGGCTCGTGCCCAGTGTGGAGCCTGACACAGGGCTCAATCTCATGAACCTGAGATCATGACCTCAGCCAAAATCAATAGTTGGACACTCAACCGACTGAGCCACCCAGGGTTCTCAATCTTGTCTCATTTTTATAGGATGTTTGATGTCCTTAAGTGAGAGATTATGGTTTTCCAATCTTGGAAATAAAGAATAATCTCACTTATAATTTTATTTTAATGCTAGGCATAAGTCCATATATAGAACAAGGCAGAACAAGTAGATAGGAAACCCCCATGTTGTTTTGCAGAGAGCCATGGGAATTTTATACAATGCAGTAAAAAAAATAAATAATTTAAGCAACTTTAGTAGAAATCTTTTGTTACATGCTCAGCATCTAGTCCTCTTTCTCTGAGTAGTAGTATTTACTGGGGGAATTTTCCTCCCCCACATTTTAGCCCTCGCGGTTGGCTGACCTTCTGTCCTTCCATCCCCCAGCCTTGGGTGAATATGTAACACAGCTCTGAACAATCAGAATATTCCATCCCCCTGCCTTGGGGATACACAAGCCACTCAAGTCAGTGTGCTAAAACTCAGTATTTGATGGGCATACTCCCTTTCGTCAGGCTTGCAGATGGCAGGTGTATGCCTGAAGTTGTTGGGGTCCCCATGAAGACAGCTGCTTGAGAATAAAACCAAAGCTGAAAGAGCCAGAACTGAGGGGCAGAAAGAGTCTGGGTACTGACGACCCGTGTTAACCCCTGGATCCAATCCAGCCCACCCCCAGAATTTTAACTGTTAAAGCCACTAAATGTCTTCTGTTTGGGTTCGTGGGTTACATCACTTTTAGTCAAGTTTTTTATACTTGTACTTCAGGGAGTCTTACTGATCACACCTAAGCAAGCTTCCATGTTGGTGTGTCCTCTGTGGTAACCTCTGGGTGAGTCATTCAGCCTCTTGGAGTCAAGGACAGAGGAGGGCCTTCAAGGCTACTTTGTCCAGCACTCTCTACTGGGCAATTCCAATTCCTCCAATGGCTGTTAGAACAAGAAGCACCAAGTCAGCCATTCTTACTTCCAGGTACATCTACTCAGTTTATATTCCACATAGAAAGTCCATGTGCCACTTTACGGAAGTAAGAAAATGAAGTCAGGAGGTTCCACACCCAGCTGCATGGACTGTTTTGAAGATGGTTCCCTTAAGTACTTGAAATTTCTTTCTTTCCTTTTTTTTTTTTTTTGAATTTTAAAGTTAAGCTTTTAATTCCAGATTACATTTTCCCTGACCTTAGAATGTACACCGTTTTAAGTAAAAAACAAGCGAAAAACATTCAAATGACAATCGTTATTATAAATATGAATACAAATAGAAAAGACTAGAAGGATACCTATAAAAATGATAATGCGGGTAATTTTTGGTTGGCGGAATTATAGGACTTTTAAAATCCCGTTTTAGCTTAACAATTTCTATTACTTTTCTACAATGGACATCTATTACTTCCGTAGGAATTTCTATCATAGGAGAAGACTAAACTATAAACATTAGTGTATCTTCCAAAAAGAAGATCATATTCCTATTTACTAGTGAAGTTGGATGACTATATAATTCCTTGAGCATCTCAAAAAAGGTTATATACAAAATCACTGTTTACATTGTCTGTAACGTATGTTATCATGTCCTATCACCACCATCTTGGCGCACAAGGCTATTTCTGGTGTGGGAGGGGAATCTCTCTAGTACAGTGCCAAGGAATACAGTGTGGCTGAATGAAAGAAAGCTGACAAAAAAGAGTACATATTGAATGATTGCATTTATATAAAACTCTGGAAAATGCCTGCTAACCTACAGTGACAGAAAACAGACCAGTGGTTGCCGGCGGACAAAGATCGGGGAGGGGGGGCTTACAAAGGTGCACAGGGAAACTTCAGAAATGACAGGAATATTTGTTATCTCTATTTCACCAGTATATATATACTGTAAACTTCTCCAAACACATCAGATTGTATACTTTAAATATGTATAGTTTGTTGTATACAAAATTGACCTCAAGAAAATGGTGAAAAGAGCGTATATACAAAACTAAGTTAATGAAGCATGAAATGAAGAGCAAATTGAGCTGTGAGGCATATAGGAATTTAGTGGAAGCTTCCACCATCCTGAGTGAGGCCCTTATGGCTAGAGAAGCTTATCACAAAGTCAGATGAGCTTCCCAAGCATAACCTATCTTAATATGTTTGTCCACCCCGGATTCTCGCCAACCTGCGCACGTCGGTACCTGAAATTCCTACCTGTATTGTCACTCCTGCACAGCCACTGGAGACAGGGCCTTTTCAACTGAGTGTGCATCATGCTCCCTCATTAGCTAATGCCTTGTTTTATTTACACTAGTGGCTCCTAACCTTTCCCCTGAGGAACCCTAAATTACACACCAGGGAGATTCTGTGACTCTAAGGTTCAAAAGTAGCTCATAATTTTTCAAGTGATGAGTTTGCATGTTGGGCTAATTAGCACAACTCCCAAACAGCTCTTAAACCTTGGGCAGCACTTACCCCTTGCCCAGTTCTTCTTTCCTTAATGCCCTACTGCCCTACTGTGGCCCCTCACCTGTTCACATGAAGGCAAAGATGGACCACTGTGGCTATGATTGCTGCATTTGACCCTGGCATCACATCGCTCATGATAACAGGGCTGGATTTGCTTTCTATTTCTTTCATGCCAGCCACCCCACCCACCCCCCATCTATATCCTTTATTCTCCAGTGTTTTTTGGGGTTTTTTGGGTTTTGTTTTTGGTTGGGTTTTTTTTTGTGGTTTGGTTTAGTTTTTTGGCTACTAAGTCACTCAGATGGTTCTTTAAAATCTGCTGTGTAAATCCTTAGAAGTGCTCCTTTCCATGCTGACCTATGGTTGCTGACCAGTCAGGTGGCTAACCTTGCAAAGTGATTGGTTGAGTGTGATTTACCTCTGTGGGCCCAGAGCCATGGTGCCTAGTTTGGTGTGTAGGAATAATCTATAGGACTGGTAAGTGTAGAATGTAGGGAAGACGTGGGGATGAAACCAGGAACGAGAGGGTGCCGGGTCCTGGTGAGGGTGCTGCGTACTGGAGCACAGGGTGTTGGAGGCTGTATGGAGATGCTGTCTCCATCCTAGGGCTGCAGGCCTTCCTTCCTGTCCTCTGTCTCAGGCGTTTGGGAAACATGGCTTGAGGTTCTGCAAACCCTCTTCCAGGCAGACCGTCCTCCCAGGAGCCTGGAATCCACACATGCCTTGTTTCCACACAGAGGAAGCAATTGAGATTTAAGTTAAGCTTTTAACTTAACGAAGCGCTAATCCGTGCATCTTGAAGGGGACAGTGTGGAGCCTTGCCTTTGCTCTTGTATCTATACGCTGGTATAGTCACACACACACACACACACATACACACACGCACACATAAGCCTCATTTGCGAAAATGTCTCTGAAATGTATTCACTGAAGATAATTATAGAGGTCTAACGCTTCTGCTCTTCAATTAATGCTATAAAATTAATGGTCCTTCATTTTTACATACTATGCAAATGATGGTGTCATCTCCAACTGTAAACCTCTCTACTTGCACGCTGAATATGATTAGTGTCCCTTCAAGCTGAATTAGAGCATGTGACCTTCTGGGGTATGGCAGGAGTAAAACCCTCGAGTGCTATTTTCAAGGTTTCATTGTGATATGTTCTTAAAAAGCAGAATTTCAGAGTTGACACCAAAACATGTCTCAGTGACTGATCTTTTGGGGTTGTGGCCTTAAGAGAGGGCAGACAGGAACTGAAGGACAGCTCATAAATCTTCCATTTTCAGCCTGAGATTCACCAGGCTCCACAGTAAGCACGTTTCCAAACAAAGGACAGATAGATTCCTGTAAGATAATGAGTCAGATATAACAGAAATGCAGTGGTATTCAAACATTGTACCCATTAGAATATCTTTTTGCAAATAGACCCAGAGGAAGGCTTGGCCAGGGACTAGACATGTTTTCTTGACAAGAAGTTCTGAGAACTACCAAAGATGACTGGCTCAGGGGCTCAGCAAGGGGAAAAACTAAGATGTTATGATTCTTTTATTTCAAAGACTGGAGTCATAGAAACTTAGGACTTGGTGGCTTCTGACAAGGATGGTGACATCTTGCAGGCATCACTGTGCGCACACAGCCATTCCGTGAGGCATGTGCCTACACTGCAGGCAGCTTGCAGGAGTTGAAAATATTGCATAGCTCGAGTGCCCTCACAATCAGAGTCAGGATCCTCGCTCTCATTCAGAGAGTTTCTGTCAAATAATGGGATACCATCTGGTATTTGAGTCCTAGGGAGAGTGTGCAATTGAAGGGGACTGGGAACTAAGGAAGGTGACAGAAGGGACATGAAAGAAGGAAAACATAAAGAACCTTGGCTGGAGGGATTGGGTCCTAGACTGATGAATTCTGAGGTCTCTGGCAGCCAGGATCTGTTGTATTCATGGACATACTCCTGAGCCCAAGTTCAAAGACAGCTTGCCCGTTTATCCCTTGTGATCTGCTGAATTGTGTGAGACACAGATATTCAGAGAATTTTTTTCTCTGTGGCAAGAGAGAATTCCTTGGCTGCGGGAACCCTGACTGTGAGTTGAGAAAACTCTGAAGTCTGGAAGAGGCAGGTTTAAATAGTCAGCCTGTGGCCACACGTTTGCCTGGTGGGTAATGCGAGTTGCACGTGGGGAAACTGCTGAGCTTTTTCACGGGGGAGTGTTGCATTTCAGTAAAATAAAGCCTCGTGGTGTGGGTGGCATCACTTTGTACAACCGTGAGGCTGATTTCTGCCCAGCTGTGGCTGCTGCACCAGGCAAGCTTCCTTCCTGGTGTCCTGCTCCATTAGGGGAAGACATTCAGGGAGATACCCCAACACACGGGTTTATGGATGTGTAGGATGAACATGGGGGCTGGATCAGAAATAGGAGCTGCCTTCTGTACTTATAATGAGGGAGAGAAAATCGTATTCACCAGAATTCCTCTTAGAGAGAGCTCTGAATATATTTGGATGAAGAAATATTTTAATAAGCCACTTGGGGTAGAGGGTGAGACCCAAGAGTATCGTCAAGCTAGAGAAGTTATTATTAAACTGTTCTGCATGTGATAAGGAGAGGAATTTGTCATAATCATCAGAGGGAAGAGGAGAGAAAAGAAAGTGAGGGGAAGTGAGAGGTGGTGCCCTATGTAGAGCACGAATTTCCATGGCTCTGACTCCAGCCCTAACTCTTAAAGTGAGGAAAGCTCCTGATGAGGTTTTGTGAAGTTCCCTGAAGGAGCTCAGGTTCAGGTCTAGTTAAGGTGAGGGAAATAGAGGCTAAACCCATGAGTGTGAGCTTCAGTGGGGAGGAGTTAAAGGGGTGTTAGTTCTGGACAATCCCAGCATCCTGGTAGACTTTGGATTTTAATGGGTGGTAGAACTGGTTTTGAATCAAGTTTATCTTCTTTGTCCAAAGGCGGGTTGGGGGGGGGCAGCTGTAATCCAGGTTATATATGTACAACCATAAAGCAACAGGAATATCTGAAGATGCCTGTTACTATTAGTTTATTTTAGATGTCTCATACAAAATAAAAGGAAATACTATAGAATCTAATGAATTTAGAGATAAGACCTTTATAGAAGAAATTAAGGTAAAATGAGGTCATATGGGCAGACCCAAATCCATGTAAGTTACTTGGGAAGTAGGGCTTTAAAAGGTGTAATTCAATTAATCTAAGGCCATTAGGGTGGATCCGTGATCCTGTTATCACTGGTGTCCTTATAAGGAGAGTGATCAGGGTCAGGGGGCCATGCACAGAGGAAAGACCATGTGAAGAGGGAACCAGAGGGTGGCCATCTCTAAGACTAGGAGAGAGTCCTGACAGGAAACCACCCTGCTGGCATCTTGATCTTGAACTTCTAGCCTCCAGAACTGTGAGAAAATTTGTGCCTGTGGTTTATGGTACCCACTCTGGGGAATTTTGTTTTGGTAGCCCAAGCAGATTAATCAAAGAAGGGAATGAACCAATACTGGATTTACCTGCCAGAATTAATCCCAGGCTCTTCTCCCCTCTCCCAAAGAGGATCTGGCTCTGCTTGCATACCCCACCTTCTTTCTTGTCTTGCTTTCTTTGCTCCTGGCTTCACGTGGTGAGATTCTGGTCCTGGTGATGGTACTTTTCCCCATATTGGGGCTGACGTACATTCTAACTTGTGGAGGTTGGGCACCCTCTGAGGCCACGCTGGATTTTCCATCTGTCCCCTTCCTGGCCTGCCTTTGTCCTCTGTGGACACAAGTAATGAACCTCCAAGGCAGGAATGGACGTTTATTTAAATGATAATAATGACTAACCTACTCAGGGAATTACAATACAGTAGTAGCCTATAATTCTACTCTTCATCTCTCCTAAAAGAGAAACATAGTCCCAATAGTTAAAGCATTTATTATATCTTAAAAGCAAGCTCTTATTTCTGGTTCAGAGACTTAATGTGGCATTTATAATTATATTCTGGAGACAACATTATTAAAAATTTGGGTTTTCATGCTAAAAGTGATTTTTAAAAAATATGTAATTATCAATTTTCCCAAAGTGGTGTGATTGGCCTCTTTCTTTCTTTCTTTCTTTCTTTCTTTCTTTCTTTCTTTCGTTCGTTCTTTCTTGTCATAACTCACCCTAAACAATCTATTTTTTAAGAAAAACTGAAATAACACATGGGTGCCTTGGCCTTGGCATAGTTAAACTCTGTAACACATGGTGATTTCTGCAGGAACATTAAACTGAAGTCATAACAATGGGTAATATTTTAATATAATGGAAAATGATCATTAACTTTTCTCGAGAGGAAGGAAATGAATTTTCCTCATTGTACACATTCTGAGAAAAGTAGGTATGAGAAAGTTTCAAAGGCTGTTCTACCCACCCAGAACAGACTGCAAGTATCATCCCATCAATAGCCTTACAGAGTCTGGTGTCAGCAAACTGACCAAATAAACCTTCTGAGGGAAAGAACGTGGCTCAGTGGCTCAGAAATATGTGTAAATGAACTTGAGATTTTAAAGTGTGATTAGTCCTACACAGAGTCAAATACCTTTCCCAGGGGTCTTTCTCAAATCTCAGGTAAATTGTTATCTTTATCATGTTCTTCTCCCCCACCCACTCATAGCGAATATCCTATTAAACCTCCATAGATCTATTTCAACTTAAAATGGTGCCTAGTGATATTCTAAGCATTTATTAAATATTCTGTTTAGGTCACCAGTACTTCAAAACATTTTTGTGAGATCTCTGGAACTCTGGTATAAATTGTTTTTTCAGAAGTCATGAATCTCAAAAGTTGTCTTTGCTATAATTTTGATTTCATCCTGGTCCCTTACACCACCACCCCTCAATGATCCCATCTTGACCCAGTTCTTGTCCCCTCTGTTTCTTTTTCATTTGGCCTGTCTCCGTAGTTCTTAGCTACCCAAATACAAACTGTCTAGAACAGATACACACCCTAGGATTCTCCTCCCAACATTTATATCCAAGTCAAACCAAAAGGGAACAGAGGTCAGATTCATTAATTCAGTGATCAAACATCAACGAGGGAAATAAAAAGGAGGCAGACCAGTTTTTAAGTCATCAGGTCAAAGTAACCAACTGATTCAATCTCTTTTCACTTCAAGGTTTTCAGGGATCATGGACACACAGCTCTGAGGGTCTCTCCTTGCATCTCACATGTCTTGTCTTATTGCTTTGTGGGTGAGTGCGTACCTTCTTAGCTGTTGATTATTACAGAGATGGAGTTGTGGCACTTGATCCCCTCCCCCACCATCATAAAGCAGCTTGTCGTTACACATATTGGGATCAGCTCACCACCCACCTCCTCTGTAACAACTGTTGGCCCAGGAGTCTCCTGTGACTGTGCCAGATGTGCGCTCCTTCCCCACAATGCCAGCCCCTGACAGCAGTTCCAATGCACAATGACCCCTGTTTGTAGCTGGCAGGACTGTCTGCAACTTGCATCATTAATAAAAACCTTTTCACGCCTCTCCAGGTTGTCATCACAGATCAAATTTTTGTCTACCACATTACTTCCCTCCACATCCTCCTGATGCCCAGTGAAGCCTTGGGAAAGGAATGTCTGCTGGACGTACTCCTACTCTGAGTGCTTATGAATCTTTGGCAAACCCTGCAGTGGCCCTGCCCTTTCTCTCCATAGCCCCTTCCTTCCCCAAGGCAGAAAGAACTGGCAGCAAACTGCATTCCTGCCCTCCTGCCACTGGGCTGATCGTAACTGTGCTGTGTTCTATTCAGGCCTGGGGTACCCACAGCCTGGAACCAAGTTCCTCTGTGAGCAATCTTGGAGGGGCATAGGGCTTGTGAGATCAACAGACAAAAAAACAACATTTTCAAAAAACCCAATCTTGCAAATGGCAAAACCAAACAAACACAAACAAAACAAACAAAACCCTGGGTTTTTAACAATGAAAGTCTGACTTTAGTCTTGACTATCAGAATTCTGAAACAAGTCATGGCCCATGAAATATGTTTAATTTGCTCTTTTTTGTTACCTTCTCTATATCCCTATAGTCTTCCTCTCCATCCCTTTTCCATCGGTGTCTTGAGCCTTTGCAATAAAAAGTAAAATTGGGATGGAGTTGAAGAGATCTGGGAAAGGACAGAGAAGCCAGTCAAAAATCAAAATCAAAATGTTTCCCATGTTTTCGTCTTTGTTTGTCCATATGAAAGAGGTCTTCATTCAGTTCTTCCCTTACTAGTAGGGCCACCATGAGATACTGTGTATTTCTTTTCCCTCTATTTGAAGCTTAGTTGGGGTTGTTGTTGTTGTTGTTGTTGTTGTTTTAATTAGTATACTAAATACAGAGAGACATCTAGAGATAAAAAAATTCTAGAAAGACGTTTGGGGCATGACAGTGCTGTTGATGGGACAGTGAGGTAAAATAGAGGCCCTGAAGTCAATAACTCCACCAATGCCAGTCCTTGAAATAAAAGGGCTGTCTGCCATACCCACTATAGATGCTCAGTGGTAAGGACAAGAAGAAGGACAAACCCGATGTGTTGGCTGCTGATGTTCATTCATTCCTCACTTCTGTTCACAGTGCTTCCTGGCAGGCCTCCATGGCGCCATATGCTTTGGGGAAGTGGGAATGCTGAATGTTGAATGCTATGGTAATGGGGAATTGAGTCTTATTGCTTCACAAGATTACGGGTGACAGAATCGTTCTGAAAAAGAACATGTCCCAATAGGTGTGTGATAGCAATCTTAGGATGGGGTGGGACTTCAGAGAGTTCCTCCTCTAAACTCTCAGTTATATACGTGAGGAAATGGAGGTCCAGAGAGGCAGCAAGTTGCCCAAGGTCACATAGGTGCTTAACGCTTAGGTAGAGCCTTAGAATTTGAATCTGGAACTCCTGATCCTCTTATGCTTTAGACCAATGTGCCACTCAGGCACTTCAGGCTTCACTCTGTGGCTTTCAGGGTGACCTCAAGAGTACTGATACTGATGCGTCCCGTATTTGAAGCCATTAAGGTATCAAGAATCTTTTTGCTTTCTTATACCAAGCAGTTAATATCAAAACAGAAAGGAAAAAAGAGTATAAAGAAAAAAATGGGGCTTTAGAGTGAAAAGAAATTGCAGTTCTGCATAGACAATGGCTTACACTCTTAGAACCTCAATTTCCTAATCTTTAGACTGGGAATCTTCTTCCTCATCACATCTTATAGACCTTTTATGGACATGGGCGATAATACTTGGAGAGCATCCAGCAGAGACTGGCACATAGTAAATACCTAGTGATAGCTAGTTTAGCAGAAAGAAGTGTCCTCTAAAATCACAAAGCAGGCCCTGAGTCTGAGAAGCTGGGTCAGTGGGACAGAAGCCTGGAGTATTCATGGCACAGGACGATGTCCTGTCACATCGAGGTCCCTTCAACTGCTAGTGTAGCCCAGATAAGTAAAATGCTTAGACCAAGGGCACTTGTGTATGGATATATGTACTAGAATCATTTTGTAGTGAGTGATTTCCCAAAAAGCGTCCAAGAAAATCAGTCTCTGAAGTGGCATCTAAAGAAGGAAAAAGTGGCTTTACAACATTACAGTGATGTATGGATGGCCAGTGAAATAAGAGAGTAGTAGGCTTGAATGGGAAAAGAATTAACAGGAAAAAATGTTTTAGAATTGATCTTGAAGTCGGAAGAGGGAGATTAAATTCTTGACTTTGCCCTAATGGCTGTGTGACTTATGGAAAGTCCCTTAACTCCTCTGTGTCTCAGTCTCCTCAACTGTTAAGTGAAAATAAAATTAAATGCCTCCTAGCATTACTGAGATAACATATAAGGAACTCTTTCAATGAAATAAAATGCGTACATTTATTCATTTTGATCACGTAACGAGGATATAAATAGTTTTTCAGATTTGGTCAGGTTTCCCAGTTAACATCCCCCCCCGCCCCCGGCCCGGCAGAACAAGGTAGGAATTAAAAAGAAATCAAGATCTGAGGTCTGACGTTAGCTTAGTTTTTTCTCATGCAGTCCCATCTCTGAGCAGTGTGCGGCTTCCTTTTGCCCGTCTGTACACCTGCCTTGTCGGTGCTTCATGCCCGAGACCAGCCCCAGAGAGGTGGACAATGGGCAGGAGGTGGAGGGAAGGTCAGTTCAAGGGGCGACCCCTGGACGTGTAGAGGGCCCAGCCTGCTTTCCTCCACTGGCCCCTCCTGTAAGCTACAGTAAGGAATCGGTGTCCCACAGGGAGTAGGGAAGGAAGGTGACGGGCGGGAGAATGTTTTCTGAAAACGCAGCAGCTCTTTTGGAACACAGAGGGCAGATGATCTTTATTTTGAGTTGTCCTTCCTTTCCTGGAATGTGCCCCCATTGCCCTGGATAAAGGCAGGCAGCGTCGTTGTTCCTGTCTCTGGGAGAGGCGTGCCTGGATGCACGCACGCGCACACGCATGCGCACGCAGCACAGCCCACAGGTGCCGCACCCTGCCTGCGGTACTTTGCGCAGCGCGCGCATCCTGGAGCCCTTTCCGCTCGCACTTTTGAAGGCCAGAAAGGATGTGAGTTCTGTTTCCACAAGCAGCATCTCTGAAGAGTGATTTTTGTTTCGGAGTTGGTCTAATAAGAGGGTCAGCTTGCCAACATCATAACAGATTTACTTCTTTATTAGAGTTATTTGCAGTGGTACCCTTGGTGATCCAATTACCCAAGACTCCAAGACAGGGAAGAAAAGGCAAGGAATGAAAATACATAAAGTGGAAGAGGCAATTACCGACATGCATCATGATCAATAGAACCACAGGTTAAAAAGGCAAGCTTCTCCACACCCTGAGGCTAGCACTTTGAGTCTCTGTCACATTTGGGAGAGACAAAAAAATTCCTTAGGCAAGTGCACAAAGGCCTGCCAGGCTGCCCCCTCCCTGCCGAGGTGGTGCGGGAGCTTTCAGCAAGGTGCCGCCACTGTTCTCCACAATGGTGTGTGCACCTTAGACAAGAGCTCCACTTAAAGACACGATTGGCAACCTTCTTTTTCCCAAACACATAGACACGTGGTGTTTACAAGCCTGATTCACTCCCAAGGAAATATGCTGATTTCTATTCTAAAAAATTAAGAATTTGGAAAAGTGAGTCTCTAAGATAATGAATGGAGCCAAAGATGAATGGACCATCGCTGATGGTTGCTCTCCTGCTGGCTCAAGCCACGGAGGACAGACTGAAGTCTACCCAGCACCATTCAGGAACGCTGACACCACCCCCTGAAGAAAGAATATTCCAGTGCAAGCCAGAAAGAGGGTAGTTAGAGGGAAAAGCTCAAATCTGTCCAACCTGTAAAAGTAAAGTTTATCCCTTAAGAAAGTATACTTAAGCTACTAGAAACAAATCTCTTGCCACAGACTTCAAAACTCATCAAAAGATCTGAAACCCTTTGTGACATACAATAGAGGTTGAGGACCACTTTTCCAAGGTAGCTTCTTAAGGGTTCCTTAGCCCACACCTAGTGCTTTGAGTCATCGTGGAAGTAGAGGGAGCCTCTGGCCTGAGGGTACAGCCCAGGACTGTCAGCCCTCTGGCCAGAAATACTGAGTGTCCACTGTGGGCAGAGCCTTGTGCTGGTTGGTGTGGGGAGAGAGAGGTACACATGCAAATAGGAGGCCTAATTCTTGTTTCGAAAGTGCTGACTAATCTCTCCGGATGAACAGGACGAACACACACAAAAGACCATTCCCAGTTAGTGTAAGAACTGTCCTCAGCACTGCCTCATCTCATGTGGTATTGTTTACTCCTGTGTCTCAGAACTTAGTAGAATCTCCAGCACTTGAGCATCATTGCATTTAAGACAAAACCAGAGAAAAACTGAACATTAGCAAAGCAGTCAGTGCACCTGATGTTTAACTCTGAGACAAAGGAGTCAGTTGTGTGGCTGCTGGTAGCTTGCGTGCAGTTAGTTTGGCAATGGACTAAGGAGCATAGGGGATGGCATTCTTTAGTGGAAAAAAAGGCAAAGAGGCACAAATGGATGAATTTAGAAGGGAAGAAAACACAAAGATGGCTTTAGCAAATGGCCTTTGGCTAAGAGTACAGAGGTCTCCCATTTTAGGTATGTCATATATCTGGAAACCCCGTGAGAAAGCACATCGCCTCCCAGCAAGTTCCTGACTGACAATGTGTGCCCTTTGCCCGTGTTGCTCCCTTTGGCCCATGTACGGAGCGAGGAAAGGAAGAAGGGCATGTAGGTAGGTAGGTAGGTAGAGGTCTTTGTGGGGGAGAAACAATGCCTGGGATGTAGCGACCATTAATGGGGAAGGAAAGATGAAATGAGAAGCAAGAGCCATTAGAAGAGGACTCAGTGGATGGACTGCGGGCCCAGTAAGGCCTTCCGGAACATTTGCACTGGGAGAGGGGTGGCCATCTGTAGACTCAGGAGCATTCCTGTGTCTGAACACCTGGCCTAACCTTAACACATCCCTTTAGGGTCTTCAAGCAGAAATAAGCAGGAAAATATTAAGAAATGTGTGTATTCAGAAAAGCAAACCAGAGGCTTAACTTGGGGAAATGTCTAACTGCTGTGTAGTGCCAATATCTCTACCGATACTCCAGAAATTTACATGGTCTGAAGCCCTTACCGTTTTCATTTGCTATCTTTCCTAGGAAAGATTCTGGATTTTAAGTGGGGTGCTTGGTTGCTGGGCATGGTCTTACACTGCAGGCTGCCTGAATGCTGACCAGAGAATCCAGTGGGAATCCCCTAGGGCCCAGAAGGAAAGCCTGGTAGCAACATAAAGACACATTTCCTACAGTTTAAATGAGACCCATTTCTCCTCCACCTCACACTCATGAATGCTGAGAATTCGTTCTTACTGACTTTGAGATGGTTGAACCTGTGACTAAAAGAAAATGGGTCAAATCACATCCTAACAAATCCCAGGGGTTATTCTAATTCTTGGGTAGTCCTTCACGTTGCTTACATTGGGTATTTGCCTAAAGGAAGTAGGGCTTGGAAAACATCTGGTTCTACAGATTTTTGGAGGCGATTCGTTGCAATTTGTTGGTAATAGGATTTGATCTGTACTAAATCTGAAAGTCTGTGTTATTTCAATGGATTTAATGAAGTTTTGTTTGTTGCTGAGATACATGCAGTATCACCCCTCATCCTGTCTACTGTGGGCTCTGGATGGAAGCCATCAGGCAGGCCAATAATCATAGTATGCTTTCTCTGGAGGCATTACTTTGTCAAGGAGTTCAAATATGATCTCATTAATATCTTACCTTGGGGAAAGCTGAAGGGAGAGGAGATGAGTTGTTCTAAAATAAAAACACGTGTGAACGCAGCCATGAAATAAGTACTCCAATGCTACTTGTGGTGATTGGTTTCCAAAGATGGCTCCCTCAAAGAATCATACCTCCCATTATTCATGCTTGGTGTACTCCTGTTTTCTTGAATCTGGCATGCTCTGTGACTTGCTTTTAACCAATGAAATATGGCAGAAGTGGCACCATGTGACTTGGAAGCCTACGTATAAGAAGCCTTGCATCTTCTTCCTGGGTCTCTTGGAACACTCACTCTTGGGATGCTCCCCCTTAGAACCCAGCTGCCATAGAGTGAGAGGCCCCAGCTGCATGGAGAGGACATACACAGGTGCTCCAGTGGACAACTCCAGCTGAGCTCCCAGGCAGCTTCAACTGCCAGCCTTGTGAGTGAGCCTTCGTGGACTTAGCCCAACTGAGCCTTCTAAACACCAACTCCAGCTACCATCTGACTGCAACAGGACCAGACAGTCTAAGTGAATACTTAGACTTGTTAACTTACAGAACTGTCAGACAAATTAATATTAAACCACTAAGCTTTGGGATAGTTACGTAGATATAGCTAACCAAAACATTGCTCTTAGTATTTGATTATATACTGCTTGGCGAACACTTAAGCTAGTCCCTCTTGGAACAGCTACTGAAGACTTCCAGGCATCCCTTAACCAAGCTTTCATTGCTGCTTTAGGGAAAGGTCCTCCATGCTGTTCCTCTTAGCTTTGGATTTCCCTCTTCACTAGCTTGAGAAAGAGTGAAACTCATGTACCTGGGAAGGGAGTGTGGCAGTGGTGGGGCCAGTGAAAGTAAAGCAGGAAATGAGAGGCAACTTTTTCAAGTAACTTCTTATGGAGCAAGGGTTGCAAATTCAGTTGACTGCAAGTGCTAAGCAGGCAAAGTGGTAGAATGGTGAGGGCATAAGACACTTGGGGTGGTAGAGACAGTGTTGAACTGGCCAGCACATGACTGTTATGGGATGACCGTTATGGGGGCAGGTATTACAGCCCAAGGTGGCCCCTCTGGTCACTGCTGCCGGTCTTCTAATTTTTGAAGTGAAGCTAGAAATCTTTCTTTAACGTACACATATCGTGTGTGTGTGTGTGTGTGTGTGTGTGTGTGTGTGTTAACATTGGCAGTGGATTTTAAATATTTGTAAATGTTGTATAAACACAACATACCCAGGACTCCAACGGCTGCTAGTTTGATGTCTCTACTATAGATGGTAGGATGAAACCCAGGCCCACCTCACAAGAGTTCCCTGAGTCTTACCTTCAGGGGTCAAGACTGACAGCCCTGACTTTCTCCCAAGAAGGGCCATGACTGCTGGTGTCACCAAGCTCAGCAGAGGGCAGGGCCCTGGCAGATGCCACTTCTTGCTGTGTGTGATCATCAGATCTGAGCAGCTGTGAGTTCAGCTTCACGGTTCCCTGGAGAACCCGGAAAGAGGAAGGAAAGCAGCATCTGAAACCATTCCCTCCTTGAACAATCTCCATCTCCAGCCAGGGCAAAGCTGGCTGAAGGAGCCCTCTGAAATCTATTCGTCTGTTAGAGCCAACCTGTCCAGACTGATAGGAGAGAATAGGCTTCTTTATTCAAACAAAATGCCCAAGACATTACCCAGAAGACTCTAGTTTCTACATTCCTAATGGAACAAGGAGGCTGCCCAGGGGACAGACTCTGACCTCCCAGGGTCTGTAGCTTTCGCGGAGGGCTGGTCACCTGGTCACTGCTGCCCTGTGACACAGTGCCCCCTCCAAGGGCAGGACTTACCTCAGCTCTGGCAGGCTCCATTGGACACAGAGCTACAAACAAAAGGGAAAGCAGCCTACAAAATATTTCTCTCCACCTCATTTCCCACCCCCGCTCTCACGGGGGAAGTGACTTGGCTTTAACATACATAGCAAAAATTTAGGGAAACTTTCCTGAGGGGTTAGGTCACCTGGACAGGCCTGGAGCTTAGCACATTGGCTGCCACATTCACAGACCTCATGGAGTCCACAGAGCCAGGGTTCCGGTCTGTTCTCATTCTCCCCTCAGCCTCCAGGATCAAAGCCAGCGAGGCAGGGACAAATGGTGACCCGTGCATCCGGGAGTGCTGCAGGAAGAGAAACTCACATTTACAATGGACAATACGTCAGGCGCTTGCATCTCATCATCTTGATGTCACCTTCGCTGTGGTCTGTTGCTCAGACATCGCTGTGCATGGCTTGTGGGGAAGAGGCTATGTGCATCATCCAGGACTGCACAGGTTGTAAGTGGCTCACAAAGTATGTGAGCCCAGGTCGCTCTGTAGCCTGGGTGTCCTCTTTCCCTGAATTCAGGCCACCTAGATAGAAGTACATCAGCCCCCATTCTTCCTGGGGGCCAGTGCCGCAGGGCACGAGCAGGTTGTGGACTGCCTGACTGTGGGGGCGCGTCCTCGCCGGGCTGCGGGCTTTGCCAGCGGCACCCCTGGGGTGGCGCAGGGCACACTCTGCTCACCTGAGGTCGCAGCCTGCCTCCTGCTGCAGCTGTGAATATACTTTGGTTAAATAACAGATTCATTCTCCGGTGGAGGGGCGCTGAGATAAAGGACTTGATGAGCTACCCCAAATTTGGGCTTCTAAGAAAGTTCGCAGTATTTTTTTTTCATAATAATATTTTTATTATATTATGATTGCAGGATTTTTGTTTGGTTTAGGAAAAGTTCCTCTTTTCAGGTTGTTAATTGCTCTGCATCCCAGAATTTACGGTGGTTAACCAGAACCCCTGCCTTGGAACCAGAACCAGAAGGAGCCGAGCCTTGCCCTCTGGGAGTTGAACATGCTCTGGAGAGACTGCTCTGCCAAACTGGGGGATAAGGAGCTGTTCCCTCCAGCAAACGAACAGAAAAGAAAACAACCAACTCGATCTAGATAGGCTTGGTTCGGCTCCTTTCAGCACATCCTCCCTGAATCTGGCAGAGAAGTCTGGTCTCCAGAAGTGAGGAATCTGACTCTTGCTGCATGTCTGCCATACTGGGCAGGCTAGCCTAGGGAGGGAGAGCCCTTACCCTGCCCCCCTCCCGATGAAATGCCAGAGGGGACTTCCTAATCAGAAGAGCAGGTCTCCAGTATCCAACGTGGGGAAGGGGGGCAGTGGGAATCCATGAGCGAAGTATCATTTCTGGAAAGAGAAGGCTATGTGCCAGGCGGGGTTTTTACTATTCAGGTCGAAAGGGGTTTTAGATGTGACTTGGCATCACAAGCAATAATCTACTTTAATTCAATTTGCCATAAAAAGATGCCACTTTTGCTTTTTACATAACACATGAGAAAATGCGGCACTCGCTTTGCTGAGTGCCTTGGCTATATTCCTGTGGCAAGAACACAGGGGACCTCAGGGATCAGGCTGTGCAGCTGGCTAGGTCAGCAGGGACTCTCCTTGACCACATGGCTCAGATCCCTATACTCAGTTCAGTTTCCCTTGGAAGATGCTCCTACAAGTCTACCACCTCACGGAGACAAAACGATAGCCAAACCATGATCGTAAATTGTCCCTTGTTTCATTTCACTTTGTCCTGATGTCTATCAAGCCACCAAGATAAAGAGAGCTCCTACCACACAGCAAGACAGTTATCATGAATCCAGCCAGTTCTCATAGCCTTTCCTCATTTCCTGCTTCTGAGTACACGTTAGTCCTTACAGAGCTCATGTTGCCCCCCAAATCATTGACAAATGTTCTTTCTCAGCGTGGTCACTGGGATCAGATAAACAGCTGAAACTTTAGCCACTCTACTTCTCTACCCCATGGAGATGAAGAAAAAAATTGCACCTCTAGGAACAATAAGTGCAAGGGTGGTCTCCTGGCAATTTGCAGCCAATTACAAGTGTACATTGCTTTGCACAATGGATGTGCTACTGAAAAGGTTATATGCAAATCGAATTTTTGTAAATTGAATTATATTTAACATGCACCAAGGGAACCGGCTATTTTAGGGACACCAAAGTTGAATTCATTTTGTGGAGCAGGGAACCCTTTGTAAAGCAAATTACCATCCTCCAATTCATATATTCTTTGATAAGGTCAGGTTTTATTATTTTGGACCTTTTTGAACTAGAGCATACCTACAGTGTTAAAATGGTAATAATGAGATATTCAGAGCTGTCACCAAATTCTAGAAGCAAGAGAAGACTAACTCTGGTTCTCTTGCTAAAAGAAAAGATGAACTGGAAAAAAGAGACTTTCCAGTTTTGATTTGCTAGGATACCCACGGAGCTATTGTTAGTGTTTTGGTCTAAGCCCAGCTGACTCCCCTAAGCCCGGGCTCTGTGTGCTCCTATTACATTAGTTCATTCTGAACCTGCAGGCTCCTAAGCTGGTAAATTCCCAAAGTGACAACCAGCTTAACCACGGCCTTGTTAACCCTTAGGCCCTCTTATCGTGGTGCCTGGGACCTATCAGTTTTTTAAGGGCCCAGCAAATGTCTGAGAACTGAAGGAATACAAAGGAAAACTGCAAATCAAAATTAATAAATGTTTAATTAAAGATCTACAAAATGCAACATTGTGTCAACTTCATTAATTGTTAAGGTTGGTATTCATGAAAATTTAATTACCTAGGAATTAGAAAGGAAGAAACAAAAGCTCATTATTCATAGCTGCTATAATCGTCCATATAAAAAAAATCCAAGGCAGTCTATAGACAGACCGTATCAGTCAATGGAGGCTGGTTATGCTGTGGTAACGATTAATCCTGAAACATCAGTGGCTGAACACAGCAGCAATTTATTTCCCTCTCATGCAGTCTGTTGAAGTTCTGAGTGACTCTCTGCCATGTAGTGTGATTCATCAACCCAGACTTTGCCACCTCAGTGCTAGGTGTCCATACCTGTTTCAGCAGAAGGAGAGAAAGAAAGAATCATGCAGGAGCTTTGTACTGCCTTAGCCTGGAAGTGACCCATTTGGGAAGACCGAAATGGGACTTCCACTCCCATTTCATTGACCACAGCTGGTCATATGTCCCCAAAATGCAAGATACCTGGGAAGTGTAGGGGTTTGTTTGGTTTGGTTTTGTTTGAATGCTCAGAAAGACCTCGTGATGTCTACCATGTAAACTATTAAATAGTAAGAGCTCAGCAAGATCAATAAAGCCAAATCAATAGCATTCTGATACATCTGTAACAGAGTTACAGAATAGGAATTCAAATGGATACCAACTAAAACGCAGCAAAAGCCATTGGAACAAATCCAACAGAAGATATGTAAGATCTTTGTAGGGATGATTATAAAGCTTCATTGAAGGATAGAAAAGATGTCAATCCTCTCCAAATTAATCTATAGATTAAGTGTAATTTTGAGTAAAGCATGTATGGAGTTTTTGGTGGTGTTTACTAAGCTGATCTTCTAGATGATATGGAATAAATAACCCAGCATAACAAAGACAGATTTACAGAAGTAGAAAGGCTATGGGTGGCAGGTGGGCAGTGGTAGTGTCACAAGTATGCATAAACAGACAAATGTTGCAGATGAGAAATAGACTCTTGTATGTATGTGAACCTGGTGTTTGACAAAGTTGTCTTTATGAATCAGTGCACGGAGGAGCCAGCTGGGCTTTGGGATAAGTGGGTATGAAATGAGTGATCGCAGATTGGAAATCATTGGAAATATTTTAAATCCAATCATTGCAAAACAAAATTATAGAATACCTTTCCAACTATTTTACAGCAAAAATAATATCTTTAGTGTGCAATATGGGCATATTCAAACATCAAACATCTTGGGGCCTCCAAGCCTAAGAATGGCCTACCCAAGTCATAAATTCTTATTTTTGCAATTGAATTTCCTCTGTTTGATCCTCACTGAGTATCCTCAGGTATTTGCTTGCATACCTCAGGAATGATGAAGGGAAATCACCAGCTCTCCAGACAGCTTGCTTAATCTTGGCTTATCTTTGGGTAGGGAGTGAGATGGAGAAGTGAGGGGCTTACAGTGATGGACTGTTTATAAGCAGCATATTCATCCCTGTTGGAGCAGGTCTGGTAACTCTGCTGGTGAGGGCTTGTCCAGGGTGATTCACATGAAAGACACAAGGACTCCCTGGAAGGAAACCGCTTTAGAGGAGAGAAAGTCAAGGACACCAAACTGATCCAAAGATTAAGTCCTGGGGAGAAGGAGAAGGTGATTTTGAATCTCACTGAGCACTGTTCAGGTGGACTTTGGTATCTTCCCTGATTTGTCAGAACAATACTGAGTCCTTCCTGTGCCTTTCCTTTAATTCAGCATCACCAAGGGGCAGCCCTCTGTACTGAGCAGCTTTCTTCTGCTCCAAGAAGTGTGCTGGTACACTCTCGAATCTCATTACCCGTTTAGGGTTTCTCATGTCCATTCATTTGCCCCCTGACTCTATCAACCAGAATTCCAGATCAGGCAGCCAAATTGTTCTTCTTTCCTAATAGGTTAGCAGGAGCCACAGATAGAGGCTTTCTCTGGAAGACAGAGGAGAACCTGGGAAGAAAGAGAGGATTCTAGAGAACAGTACATTTCACTTGCCTCCTGACTTTGCCCAGAACTGCCCTGTCTGCTCCAACAGCACATGAAGAAATGCAGGCTGTGAAGAGGCCTGTTGCTCCCCCATACCCACAATATAACCATGTGTCTAGCTTAGTGGGACACTGAGCAACCTTCATATGGGAGCTAAGCAATTTGCCTGGCAACGTTAACATGGGAAATACTTCTGAACTCCATTTGAGGATATCAGAAACACTGTCCTAGCTCTTTAGGCAATGATATAAGGAACCAAAGATCCCATGGGAGCCATGTGCACGCGCGTGTGTGTGTGTGTGTGTGTGTGTGTGTGTGTGTGTGTTGTGAGGCATTGGGAGTGGGGACAGTTCAGTAACTTTTACATAGAGTCTCCTAGGGTGAAACCAGAAATGTCAACACTCATCTGTATTGATGAGGCATTACAATAAAATATCGTGACTGATTTTTGTCATCGGCATGACCTAATTTTAAGACAATGACAGAACTAGAGATTCAATTACATGTTATATAAATTTTTTTTTACGGGTGCTTGGGTGGCACTGTCAGTTAAGTGCCTGACCCTTGATTTTAGCTCAGGTCATGATCTCAGTGTCATGAAATCAAGTCCCAAGTTGGGCTTCTACACTCAGCAGGGAGTCTGCCTAAGCTTCTCTCTCCCTCTGCCTTTCCCTGCCCGTACCATCCTCCCCCCACCCCGCTCTCAATCTCTCTCTCAAATAAGTAAAATCTTTAAAAAATATCTCTTTCACTTCTGGCTCTAACATGAAGAATATATATATCTCGACACAGTAAGGAGAGAAGTTGAATTAAAGCAAGTGGTAAAACAAAATGTAGGGATTGGAGACTCTAAAACTCAGACTCATCTATAATATTTGGCAAGTGTGGACAAAGCAACTATAAATTTGAGAGGGACTTTGTGTGTCCTGTCAATGTCATAGGCACAAATCCAGTTGGCGTCCCGGCCCATGGCCTCTTTAATCACTAAGTAACCTAATTCAACTAAAAATGTAGTCCTAAAACAGCTTGTGAAGGTTACTGCAAAATTGTTTAAAGCAACATAATTCTTTCCTTAGTGGTTATGCATCTCTTGACCCCAGGAACATTTTGAATTAAGTATGTTTTTTAAAAAAATCAATCTATAATATTAATATTTGGGTGTTTATAATATGTGCATATTTAGTATTTTAGGAATTTGTAGTGATTAACAGAATTTAGCTTCTTAGAATACTAGGACAGTGCTGTAATTCCAGTTTAACATGAGGAGATTTGTAATTTTAAGCTAAACCTTTTCAGAAAAATGTGTTTGCTAGTTGGACAAAGGGTGTACCTAAAAAGAAAACTGAGCATATGAAATTGGTACACTCAGTTTAAAATTTCTAAAGCATTTTAATAACTAATTTGTAAATCAGACCAAAAACTAATCAAGGGCCCTGTTAAAAGCAAATGTTAAAATTTGCTTGATTTTGAAATAAAGTAATACTTGGAAGTTGAACTTAAAAACCAAATGTGTTGGAAAGTATAATCTTAATAAATTAAGTATGGGTTTTGAAAACAAAAGTAGCATTCTAAGTAGTCTTTTCTGGGCATAAAAAGTTGCATCAAAAATATTAAAACTGATGTTGATCTTTTTTAACATATCAAAACTTTCACATCCAGTGATGATCATTCTTTCAAATACTCACCTTGGAGGACCCACTTAAGTGATACTTTTATCCTCAAAATTCTTTTCAAACTCATTTTGAGATTACTTTCAGAGCCAGTTTGGATTCTCTTTCCCTTTTTCAAACATATTCAGGCATTGAAAATTGGATGACAAAATGAGACTTAGGGTCTTTACCACCTCCACATAACTTAGGTACCAAGGATACACTCTTATTTATCTATAGAAAGCCCATGCACATTATGTTTCCTCAAGAGTCTGAACACTTACAAACCACTAGCTACATAATTCCTCTCACCTTTATCTAATTTAATTAGTTAAGAAGTGGGTCATAGAATGGAGATTTATCCATCTTAATAAATAAAACAAAATTTCTTAAAAAAATTATAGATTCACACCCAATTTTCTTTTTGATCCCCATTAAATCAATGATGAACAAAGTGACGTTTTAGTATTTGCTCTAAAGTCAATTGCTTTTAATGCCTTTCGGGTAATCCCAAAAGCAAATTCCACTAACCTTTGTGGGGAATTTCAGACAGAGGCTGTAGAGAAGCTTGTCCACAAATGAACTGTGCACTTTGCACCTACGTGTAGACTACCCGTGGAGCAGGACAGTGCTGACATGCCTGGTATGCTGTTGACCCACTCCTCTCTCACACGTCTGTATCAATAGTAATGACCTGAAGAGACCAGAGAAGCCTCACGGACCTTTCAAAGTCACTAGTTCATTCGTTCATTCGCTCATTCATTCAAAGCTTTATTAAACATTTAACATGTACAAGACATTATGCTAGGCTCTGGACACCATCTATTCACAGATCGGGAAAGTTTTACAATTTATTTTCTTTGTTTAAAGTATCATCAAGGACACAACACCTCTCCAGAGAGACTTTCTATTTAGCATTGGAAATTGGAGTGTGGCTCTGCAGGCAAAGCAAATCACTAAAGATTAGCAAAGATATCAACAGTCTAAAGGGGGTTCTAAGTTCTCATTTATTCCAGAATGACCCTAGGACCTCAATTAGAATATATGGATAATGGGGGGGGGTAAGGCCTCCTCTCCTGGGAATAATAATGGCAAATTTCTGGTGAAAATGATGGCTGAGTGTATGGGGCAGGGAAGACAGTATGTGTATGTCTGGGGAGGGGGCTGGAGAGGCCTGGGTTCACAGGCTGGCTCCCACATCTGGGAGCTATGATGTGTGGGGAAATCATTCAGCTTCTCTGTGGCTCCGTTTGCTCGTGTATACACCATATAACAGTGCCCTCCTCTCAGGTTGTTGGGACAAATGCGTACTGTGGAGGAGAGCTCAGCCCTGTGTCTGGCACACGGTAGGCATGCCGATGAGCATTGAAGGAATGAACCAATGAACAGATAGAAAAGTAACTCATGTGGAAGCTGGAGAATAGCAATGTGCATCAAGAACTCCAAGGAGGAGGGGCACCTGGGTGGCACAGCGTTTAAGCATCTGCCTTCGGCTCAGGGCGTGATCCCAGCATTATGGGATCGAGCCCCACATCAGGCTCCTCTGCTATGAGCCTGCTTCTTCCTCTCCCACTCCCCCTGCTTGTGTTCCCTTTCTCGCTGGCTGTCTCTACCTCTGTCAAATAAATAAATAAATAAATAAATAAATAAATAAATAAGAACTCCAAGGAGGAAAAAAAACAGGGTGTCTTTTTCTTTTTCTTTCCTCATACTTGCTTTCTTTTGTCTCTGGGTTGGGGCCAAGGAGGGTCAGGAGGACCATGTGTGGAAAGACCCAGGGCTAAAAAGATGGCTTTTCTGGATTCATGGGGACACACAAGAAGATGCGGGTGCTGTGCTCTCTGAAATTGCTCCAAGAGGGCAGCCCTATTTCTACAGAAATTCCAGAATTTCAAATACCCTTTATTAAATATTACCTTTAATACCCTTTATTAAATATACTTGTATTGAAGCAGTTGCCCTACTTTTAGTTTGGAAATGATGCTTGCTGTTCACTTGGACTTCTTCAGAAAAACGGGCCACTAAGATTTCTTCCAGTAGCCCAGTGAGTTTGTCCAACCATGTTCTCCTCTTACTCCTCCCTGTGCCTTACTTACCTTCCCACTGCTAGTGAGGCTGGGGTGGGAAAGGGGCGTGCCCTCAGGCTGCGTGCTCCAGACTCCCCTGCACAAAGAGATAACCACACCTGTCTTTGAGGTACTTGATCTCTGGTCTCCCCACCATGATTTTACCTGTTCTGCTCTCTGGATAGTTTGGAGAGGTGCCATAGAGGATGATTTGTGTCTCTGTGAAAACTTAAAAAGTCATAGTACTCTTTAAAATGATTACAGCTTAGGGGCGCCTGGGTGGCTCAGTCGGTTAAGTGTCCGAGTCTTGATTTCTGTTCAGGTCATGATCTCAGGGTCGTGAGATGGAGCCCCACGTTGGGCTCCATGCTGGGTGTGGAGCCTGCTTAAGATTCTTTCTCTCCCTCTTCCTCTGCCCCTTCCTCCCCACCGAGTGGGCATGCTCTCTCTCTGTCTCAAATAAGTACATAAATACATAAAATAATAGTGATTTTTTAAAATTAAAAATAAACAAATAAATGAAATTATTTCAGCCTAATTTCTTAATGTGACTCAGCTCTAGTTTACTGATCTGTAAAATGGAACACAGTCTCCTTGACACTGGGTGGTGAAACAAGATAATATAGGAAGATCACCACTGACAAAGTAGGTGCCAAGAAAAAGTTAGTTTTGATTCTCAGTATCTCACACCACCTTGTGATCCTCAGCTCATCATGTGGAATGAATTCACGGCCAGTGCTTTTTGTCAGCATAAGGCAAGCTGGAAGAGATGGTGTCACCACGTGTGAGACATGAGAGCATCTGCGGCCTTGGGCGTAGCATGGAGGGGTAGCAAGGGAACTGTAGACCCTGGCCTGGGCCAGGCTGTCCTTTGTGGGCTGCCACTGTGGGTACAGTCCTACAGGGGGCCTTGCTCCCATCTCCATCCAGAAGATCTTGCTGGAGTCAGCAGGTTGGGCCATTTTTTACTGCCCTCTGACTACTCACGGCCACTGTCCCATGGGCATGGCGCTTCTAGCTGTCTCTCCTCATTGAAGGGGATGTCTGTGCTCTCACCGTGCTCACCCTGTCCCAGCTCTCAGCATGTCCCCAACATCAGTGACAGGATTCACGGAGTCCAGATTTAGAGTGGAAAGGTGTTAAGAGGCTAGATTTCTTCCAACAACACATGGAGGAGTTTGAAGCAGTGGGGGAAATACAAGCCCACAAGTCTGTACTGCAGCCCTTAAATTAGGGAACTAAGGTGCAAGAAACCAGGGTCAAGTTCCAAAGCCTCAGCCTTGCGCTTCTGGGCCAGGAGGGTGCCTGCCAGGATGTGCACATCCCATTTCCTAGTCTGTCTGTCCTGGGTTGCATTTTATTCCATCACATGGACAGGTTCTTTTTCCCACCATTCCCCCATGCAGACGAGGACTCGGGAGTTATTAAGAAAAGAAGCTCAATTGTCCCCCTTGGCTTATCATTACTAACCAGGCAGAGGAAAGCTTCAGCCCACCATTGATTCAGATTAGCCCCTTCGTTTCAATATTATTAATTACCCAAGTTAGCATACAGCATGTCAACATCAAACCCCTACTTTTTTGAATTAACTGTTTCATTTGCAACTCCATGGCTGTACTTTCGTGCCTCTGGGACCAAACAGAAATACCTCGTGGATAGGGTTTTAACTATCACAAAGTTATTAGACTGGGGACTGACCCAGGTCACTCCTTTCATGGGAGTCCACCAGGTTAATCTTTCAAGATGACGTTTCCATAATAACTTAACGTTTGCCAAACTTCTCTGTTGCATCCTGTGCAAAGTAAACAGAAGGGTTAATTTAGTTCTCTAATCTCTTGTTATAAGCCTAATTATTTTACATGTCTTCATTTCATTAATGAATTGCTGCTTTTTACATGCAGCTCCTTCCCCATTGCTTTTGTTTAAACCTCCTGGTGGGAAGGGATAGATTAATTTTGTTGTGCCTTAATGAAACTGTATGCTACATTAGATTTAACCATTTGGCATGCACTGCCAACATCACCATTATGCATAATGAATTATTTTTTGTGAGTCCCAAACTACTCTAGACCTCCGGTGTTCTCCTTCAGATACCGTGACTATGCACGGGGCAGGCACAGGACAGGCAGTGTGGTCGTTGTCCCTGGTGTCTAAGACAATGGCCTGGCAGCTTTTTACTTCCTGTCACTTGTGTGGGAGTTTCTCAATTTCTCCTCGTCATAAAGAACCCATATATCCAGCTGGCTTCCACTGAGCATCTCAAATGAAACTAGCAAGTCCATTTGGAGGTTCTGGGAGCAAAACACCGTGCTAGGCACCTTGAGGCAGGACAAAAAGTTGTTTGGTCTTTGTCTTCACAATTTAAAACAACACTCACTCCTTGTGGCCTCTGTATCTGCGGGCTATCTGAACTCTGCCTGGTCTAGACTGGACTTGAATGGTAGCTCTGCTTTGGGTTGCAATGGTCAGGGTGGCCATGTTCCTCATGTCTCCATTTCCCCTCTGGGACCAGCAGACTAGTCAGTGTCTGTTCTTCTTATGCTGATCATGGAAGTTCAAGAGGGCAGGTGAGAATGTGTGAGGCCTCTTCAGGCTGAGGCTTGGAATTGACACACGATTACTTTTACCCATTTCTTGATGGTCACAGCAAGTTACATGGCCAAGTGTAAAGACAAGAGGCTGGGAAGCATTCTCCTTCGAGAGCTGGCCATGGCAAAAGGAGGATTACAGGAACTGGCAAATAATTGGAGCCAACAATTAAATTGTTCACATGTTTCTAAAGGTTGGCTGGGTTCTAGGATGTGGCCATTCCGGTTTTCAAAACTGGAGCCATTTAATCCCACAATTAAGGTTGGCCCCAGCCAAGACTCTGGAACCAGTCTTGTCCCTAGACAGGAGATTGAAGGACCTCAAGCCAATGACTTCCTGGCTCATCACTACATTAGGCCTGATCCAAGTTCCATTAAAGCCAGAACAAAGTCCTGTCTGAGTTCCAGGGGCAGTGGGGACTGCATTTCCTGACCCTGAACCTGGGTTTCCCACATGTCTGCTGCTGTGCCTACCCTAGAATACTTGCCTACCAGCATATTCCTTCTTGGTTACGTAAGTTGCCCTGCTTCCCACCCTTCTCTGAATTGACTTTGTGAATATTTGATCTTAAAATCATTAGTCGTTATTCCTTACCTGGCCACTCCCACAGGACAGAGCTGGAGCTCGAGAATGATTTCCAGATTCAAGACTGGTAACACCTACCCTTTCCTTTGCTCCTGGAATTTGGCATTGCCATGTCCTAGGGTTTACATCTGATCCTGGCCTTCCCCCACCTGGTCTCCTTCACCACTCCTAAACCCTGGCTCCAGATTGAAAACCCAGTTAGCAATATGGTGTAGTCAATACCAAAAGTTGAAAGAATGTTACATTTCCTAGGTTCTCTCCATGAGTTTGGAGGAAGGTGGGCCTCGTGAATGGGTACAACCTGGAGCAGTTAGCTTGAAGTCGAGAAGAATGAGGAGCCAAAGAGGATAGAAATAGGCAGTGAAGTGATGGCTCTTTAAAATTGTGTCACAATCAAGGTCGAGTCCCTAATGTCACGGCCACAAAGACAATGAGCTACAAACTCCACCTGGATGGAGTCTTGATGACATGTGTGTTGATTCGACCGTGTTACCCTGGACACCTTCCGGGGGCAGGGGGCGGGGTGCTGCTGTACTGTTCCTAATTCAGGGCATTTGCTCTCAGTGCGCCCTCTACGAAGAACTTGTTTTCCTGTGGTATTTGCATCCCTCCTTCCCTCTTCTTCTCCAGATCTGTACACAGATGTCACCTTCCCCATGACATCTTTCCTGACCTCTCTACTCGCTATCCCTACTCCTACCCCTCACCCAACCAGACACTCCCTATCTTCCTTTCCTGCTTTATTTTCATTAAGAGCACTTATCACCATCCTCTGCAGTTTACATTTTACTTTTTGTTGATTGCATCCCTTCACTAGAATAGATGCTCCATGATTTGTCTGTTTGCCCCTAGAACATATTATGGAGGTTAAATAAATATTTACTGTGAAGGAAGAAAGGAAGGAGAGACACAAACATTGGAAGGCAAGCCAGAGTGGGCCAGAGGCTAGGGACAAGCATAAATAAAAGCATGTGTAAGTGCATGAAGACACAGATCATGCTGAGGACACTGATGAGGTCAGCCCAGGGGCTCAAAGGCATTCTGGGCTTCAGCCTCCCCAACTCTGCTGGCTCCTCACCGTCAGCCAATAAGACATGCTCAAGGTTCTCCACTCCTTGACCTAGAGCTGTCCTTGGCCTCTCTTCTCCCCATCTCATCCACGCCTCTTGTTAAACTAGCCAACGAGCACCCTGCATGTCCATTTGCTTACCTCCCATTGACTTTGAATGAGACTTTGGCCCAGATCTGCCTGCCAAAGGTCTCCCTACAGTGACTTCAAATGACAGTCCCAAACTAAACTGATATTTACCCTGTCCTCAATCAGAAGCCGTCTTCCTCACCAACCCCCTTCATACCAGGTTTGGTTGTTGACACAATATCTATTTGGATGTCCAGATAGAATCCTGAGCATCTTCTTTGACCTTTAAAGACCTACTGACTTCACCTCCTTCTCTCACCCTTTCCATGACCACTGCTTCTGCTCCCATCCTTCTTATCTCTCAATTGGCAATAGTGTCCTAACCCCCTCCCTTCTAAGAGTCTCCTTGAACCTCATCCACTAATGTTTCCCATCACCTGGGGAACAAGTCCAAACTTGTTAGCATGACATATGAGGTCCTCTGTGTTCTAACTGTCCCTCTCCAGCTGCATGTCTCCTCCCTGCTATTATGCTGGATTTTCTCTGGGCCTTTGCACAGACAGACCCCATCACCTAGGGAACAAGTCCAAACTTGTTAGCATGAGATATGAGGTCCTCTGTGTTCTAACTGTCCCTCTCCAGCTGCATGTCTCCTCCCTGCTATTATGCTGGATTTTCTCTGGGCCTTTGCATAGACAGACCCCTGCTAGGAGTTTCCTCTGCTACTCCTACTTACCCTTTAAGATTCAGCTGAAGTGTCCTTATGATTTTGCCCATACTGTATACCACATGTTCACTTTTTTTTTTTAAGACTTATTTTAGAGAGAGAGAGAGTGCACAAGCATGGGGAGGAGCAGAGGGATGGATTGAGAGAGAGAGAGAGAGAGAGAATCTCCAGCAGACTCCTTACTGAGTGCAGAGCTGGACACGGGGCTTGAGATCACAACCTGAGCTGAAATCAAGAGTCCACCGTTTAACTGACTGAGCTACCCAGGCACCCCACACATGTTCACTTTTCAAAAGCCTTATCATCTTCAATTGGATCAGCAATGTTCAGGGAATAATGGACTTGATTTCTTTTTTCTGATATGTAGTAAATTCATAGTTACTAAATTAACAATGCCTATCCACGTGATCCCCAAAGATCATTTTGTGTACCATCATAATTACCCCACTTTTTCGAAACCATGAGCTATTTAAAATCATGGAGTTGGAAAGGCCTGTGAGAAGCCAATCATACTGCCTTTAGTAATATCTTAAATAGTATGCTTAGATGGCATAATATTTAAGTTGTTAATAATTGCTGAGTGTCTCCTACATGCTGGACACTGTTCCATATGACTTACTTGCATTTACTCATTTAGACCTCATAATAACTCTGTGAAATGGGACTAAAGTCATCTTACAGAAAAGAACATAGAGGTGCAGAGTGAAGTAATTTGCCCAAGATCACACAGCTGATAAGAGTTGACCCCTTTCTTCAAACTCAACCATCTGGCTAGAGTCCATGCTCTTACCTTCTCCGTATAGTATCACCTCTAATAGGATTTTGTGCCACCGATGTTCTCTAGATGAGACTGTTCTTGGCACCTAAACTTTGCTGCAGTGAGGTCTGTTGTTGCTGGGGGTGGGAGGGATGCTTTGCTGGAAGGCTGGCAGGATACCCAGAAAAGGTGACCTCTTGGAAATGGGCAACTCAGTAGTTTGTGCTTCTCCAGTCTTGGTTTAAGAAGTTCTTTGTGACAGGTGCCAAGTTGGTATCACACCGACAGAATCCCTAGCTGCTGGCCTTTTCTGCTACCCCGTGCATTTTGTGGTCTCCAGAGATAGCTTGAACTTTCCAGCTCTAAGCAAGAAAGCTTGGGAACCAAACCATCCAATATCTGCCTGTAACTCATAAGCCCAACCCCTGTTGAACATATTGGAGACCTTTGTGCTCCTGCAGAGCAGCCTGTCCTCCAGAAGAACCCCCGAGCAGGATGCTGGGCTCCTGTTCACCGTATCGACGCTTCACTTGCCCTTGCTTTAAAAAAAGAAAAAAAAATCCTAGCTTGAATCATTTATGCACCTGATTGTTTGGGAGTTCTGTGGAACCTGTGCATGTCAATTAAACAGCTCATTCCTGTCACATGCTTGTCACATTCACTGGGAGCCTGTGTGTCACAGCTTTTGAAATGACGCAGCCCAGATGCCATGGATCAGCACAGTGTCTCTTGGAGAAACCCATACTCAGCTACATCCCTGTGGGTGATAAACAGGTTGGTTGGCCCTGTCCCCTGACAGAGCATTTGTAGCTACAAATGTATAACTCAAAAGGAATTACCACCGATATTCTTTTAATTGGAAATATCTTTCTTCCTCCTAAGCAGATAGGAGCAAGCTCCTTTTCTGTAGAAGCCATCCATAGAAAAGGAACATGTGTGTGAAAGACAGCCTGTTTAATCTTTCTCTATAATCAGCTCCCCCGAGCCCAAATGCTGAGTCTGTAAAAGTTGCAAGCCCAGGCCGCTCTTCTGCTCACTCTTGCTGAAGACTTGCTTGGCCTGCCCTGCTCCTTCTTCCTGACTTTGGCAGTGGGACTCCTTGGAAAGCCAGCCTTTTCCACCCTAAGGGAGATTCTCCATCAAACTCAGACGCCCTAGAAAAATAGAGCTTAGGCAAAGCGGCTTTTCTGATCCCATTATTGATAAGCTCTTAGAGCTCATCAATGAAAATTAGAACTTGTTAATCCTGTACATTTCCCCCCTTGATTTTTAATTACAGAAGAAAGAAGTAATGGATAACTTATGGGGCTGTAGAGACACTGAGGCTGTCAAGAGAAAATTAAATTTACGGTCAGAGAGTTTTGTTTTCTCAAGTGTCCTTGTAAAATGCAAAAGAGGCTCCTGGCATCACCAAGGCAATTCAACTGGTTTCCTAAACTGGCAGGGTTTTCCTCGAAGAAGCCCTCCTTCATTTGCCAAGAGAGTGTATTAATGACAAGGACTGGACCTAAAGGGAACTCATTCAGAAGAAAACTGCATTAAAAGAACATTAAGGGCGATGTTTTAAAGTCTGATTTAAACTCATGAAAGCAAGGAGATTTATTGTCGAAGCCAAATCGCCAAGCTGACGCGCCCTGCCTAGTAATGCATTCCGATTGGAGCATAGGGGATTGAATTCGTTCAGAAACATCGCTCACCAGGGCCCAGGCACTCCTGCTGGGGGAGAAGAAGGCAGCCATGGTGGGAAACGGGCTGGGGGCAGCCACATTGCTGAAAGCAGATGGGATGGGCTGACATCCCACAGGGACCAACCCATCAGGGAAGCAGGAGGAGGAGGGCGCTGCCAGCTGAGGTCGGCCTTGACATTAGCAGATAGCTTAGCAGTCTTTGAGCTTCCCAGCACAGGCCCAGGGCCACTGGGGTGCTACTCCCTGGGGAAGCTGGAGGCTCAGCAGGATGTCCCAACCCCTCTCTTCTGAATCCTCAACCCCTCCTGACAATCCTCTTTGGCAACCCCTCCTGAATGCAAATAGACCCACAGCAGAACAGTCACACCACCCCAACCCCACTCCAACCCATTACTCTGTTTCACTTGACCATACTCTGCTTTGGAGTAATACAGTTCAGGTGCCTTACCTGGCCTGGAGACCTGGACTCCAGCCAAAAGGCCAGCTGCTTGCCATCTTGCAAGTCAGGATATGATTTCTAGCTTAGAAGCATTCATACCAATGTTGGAAAGGCACAATGTAGTCACCCTAGAAAAATCAAAGAACACAGCCTCAAGCTTGTGCTCTCTCCTCCCTTCCCCATGCAGGGGTGCAGCCAGCATCCCTGTCATCCCTCCTGGTGCCAGCTGTTACAGCTCAGCCCTCCATAGCATCATATTCTATTCTGAGTAGCTGTAGCCCTGCAGTTTGGCTTAGTACTTTTTTCACCAAGCCTTGGAACTGATTCTGCTCCTGGTATTTCAGTGCCTGGACAGACACTCATTTCCTGGTGTCTGTGCCCCACTAAATCTTGTGGTATCTTTACCATGTCTGGAGACAGGCTTGTCTTTTCACACAGTTGAATTTGGACAGCCAAGGGACTGTAGGGATGTGGATATGAGGTAATCTGCCAAAATTAGAGGAGCCGAGCGCATCACGAGAGGAGAGATGTAAATGCCCTTGGTGAAGGCAAATCCAGAGTCCAAGACCAGGAGATCCCACTGGAGTCAGGGTGCAAACGTGTCACGGAGGACCTGGTGGCAGGAGGATGGGGAGTCCCAGCAGTTAGCGTGGGCTATGCGATCCTTTCATCGTGCATCTCCTTTCTTGTACCTCGAGTGTTTCACAACATCACTGAGCGTAAAGCTATGGAAACAAATCAGTGTAGTAAATGACATAAATAATGGAACTGTACAAATTCTAGGCAGAAACAACTGGGGAGAGTGTGGCAGAGGACTTCCCAGAGGCAGTGGCAGCTGAGTTGGGTCTTGAAGACGAAGGAGAAATTTGCCAAGAGGGGAACCAAGTAGGAAGTGGGGGTGGGGTGAGGTGAAGCTTGGAGCATGACCAAGGCGGAGACATGTGGCCAGTTTCCTTTGGGGAGCAGAGAGCCCTGGAAGACAAGACTGGAAATGTCCTCAGAATCACAATCACAAAAGCTCTCTGTGTTATGCTAAGAAACATTAACTTTCTCATGCAGCCAATAGGAAGAAGCCATTACGTGCATTTTAGGTAGCTTCTGAATTATCACTAGTCCAAGGTGGCTGAGCACCCACAGCTGACCAGATTGCTAGCCTACTTGGGTTCAAGAGGGAGAGACTGGGGGTGGGGGTTTAGGCGTTTGAGCCTCTGGTGAATGCTGTGAATTTCCTTTCCAGCAAACTGCTCGTATGTCCAACATTTTGCATGTGATCTCATGGATGTCACGGACCTAAAACTGTTTGTGGGAAATAACTTGTTTCCTAAGGAGAATTTCATACTTCTTTGGAGATGTGTGCTGTAGTATTTAAAGATGATATGTCACAATGCCTGCAGCTGACTTTCAAATTGTTTGTCAACACATTTTCAAAAGTGTGTGTGAGTGTGTGTACATGTGCGTGTGTGTGTGTTGGGGAGGGAGAGAAAGAAATGAAGAAATTGAGGCAAGCTGTAAACAGTTGATGAATCTATGGGACGATATATGGATGTTCATCACAATTTCTTTCAACTTTTCTGTACATTTGAAATTTTTAAAAATAAAAGCAAGGCAAAGCAAAACTCTCACTCACGCAGAAGTAGTAGGAATGAATATAAAGTGATGAATTTTATTCATTTATATTCCTGCACCACACACTGTCTGAATACCTACTATAGTTGTTCAATATTTAGTTGGAACAATCAATAGGACTTAGTGCCTGACGGGAGGCGGGTCGGGGAGACGATGGAGGAGGTGCGGGAACGGAGTGCCGAGTAGCCAGCGTGAATGACGGCTGGTTCAATTAACAAAGAGCTGGGAAGGCAGAGAAGGGCAGCAGGCCGGAGGAGGGGAGAATGAGTTCAGTTCCGTGGGCAGCATTTTAAACGGAGTGTCGATGAACTTGAATGAGTTAGGGAGAGCCACCAGAAGCAAGGGGAATTAAAACAATGGTGCATGAGAAACAGGGTGCATGCAGGACAGGGAACTATTTGGAAAGAGATGAGGGTGGGTTGTTAAGTTTGGAGTTGTCTGCAGATAGGAAAAATATTAGAAATGTTGTGCCCTGGATTTACATGGCCCGAGAAGGATGCGTTTGGAAGATGGGAGACAGTTACAGAGGTGGTTCTGGGCTCTGGGTAGACAGGGAGCTTGCTCCCCGTTGCACTGGTGCATGGCTTCTGCGTCAGACTGAGCTCACCGTGCAGTGCTGGGCAACAGTTGCAAGCCAGCAAGGCTGGGTCTCTATTCTCCAGGAGCTCCCATTTCTCCATGGGACCTTCACAATCAATACCAAGTAGAAACAGTTTCATTGCTTGATATAGACCTTCAAATCCTTGTTTTAAAAAGATCTTTATTTATTTATTTGAGAGAGAGAAGGAGTGAGAAAGAGAACGCAAGCAGGGGCAGAGAGAGAGAGAGGGAAAAGCAGGCTCCCCACTGAGCAGGGAGCCTAGATCCCAGGAGCCTGGGATCGTGACCTGAACTGAAGGCAGATGGCTTAACCTGCAGAACCACCCAGATACACCAGACCTTCAAATTCTTATAAAACTTCTGATTGTCTGTTCATTGTCTTCCCATTCCACCCAGGCACTCAGGAGGGCTACAGGTCACCACGGTTGCAAAAATTCACATGGTGTATTTGTGGCAAATAGAAATCCCAGGAATCCGAGGTAAGTAGCTATTCCGAAAATTTCATGGTCCCTCTCCAACCTCTCCTACCTCCGTAACAGACAGTACAGCTCAAGAGTACTGGCCTTCTGGAGGGACATTTGAACTTGGCCTTGAAAGGAAGGTAGGAATGTTCCAGGGAAAAGGAAAGAAGACATTCCAAGGTGAATGACAGAGCAGAATGGAAGCTAAACCATCCCAGTCATCCTCCCCTGGCCTCTTTCAGGAAAATGGGATTGACTAAAGGAAAACCCAGAAAGTAGAATCCTAGTTTCTTCCAGGCTCCTGTCTTCTTTGACCTGAGTCTCATATCAGGACAATTTATTTATCTCCCTGGTTTAGCGGCTTTGCTCTTGGTCAGAGGCTGCAGGGTGAAGCCCTGAACTTGTATTCTAGAGATGTTTCAACTCCAGTACGTGCAAGATTTGGGGCCCCAAGCCTTAGTTTGCTTTCAGTTGGTCTTGCCTGTGTCCTCCAGCTAAGCCCAGCGAGAACTATGTAAGCTATGCCCCTCAGTTCCCCCCAAAACAGCTCTGGCATGTTCCCTCACTCCCCCAAGGGAAATATGGAAATTACCTTTTAAAATTCTCAGCAGACAAGTCATCATGTCACTGACACCCTCCTCCTCCTTCACATCTCCTTGGCTAACATTTATGGAGCACTTTCTTATGTGCCAGGCATCTTGTGGGGTTTTTTTTACATTCATTTCATTTCCATAGCAGCCCTATGAGGAAGGTGTTATAATTAACCACATCTACAGATAAGGAAACTAAAGCTTAGAGGGCTTGAGTAATTTGCTCAAGGTCATGCTACCAAGATGTGAGAGAGCAAATGCCAGAATCACATGAGATTGACTCCCCAAACCCAAGCTCTTGAAAATCCACACTACAGCTACACTGTCTCATTCTAAAGGGCCCCTGTCCACATTCTGAACACAAAAATGAGAAACACACACTGACCTAGTGCTACTATGTTTTGGGCTTTCTTCTAGGGATTTTATACGTCTCAATTTCAGGAACTTCAAAACAACCCTGTGAAGTGAACACTGTCACAATCTACTTTTTAGAGATAAACACATGGAGGCACAGAGAGGTTAAGTGACTTGGCTAAGGTCAGAATTTGAACCCAGGCAGTCCGTCTCGTCACTATGATTGCTCTGGCACCAAGCCGAAGAGAAAAGCAGGTCGATTATACATGTATGACTCGCAAGGGGGGATCGTTTCAGGAATGATACACATGCAGTGTGGGCTCGGGGCACCTCATGTGGCCACTGATGTTGTACTGTGCTCAACAGCCAGAGAATGCCTGGGGGGTGACCGTCATGTAGCGTCCCTTTGCGGTCCTCAGTGTCCCCGGAGCACACCGAGAGAGAGGAGTCACGAGTGTTTCCTGAATGTAGGCAGGGCTTCATTTTCGAGTGTTAACAATGTGAAACTCAGGAGAAACCTGTTCAAACTGTGGAAGTCCTGCAGGATATTTCTTTTTTTTTAATTAGCATACTTAACTCTCAAAGTTAGAAAGGAAAAAGTTTCTCGCTACTGGCATTTTTTAATAGTTTGTCTCGTTCTCAATGAAAGCATTTTGGTAAAAATTTTTTTCCTGCCATCTGTAAAAAAAAAAAAAAGAATCACTAATTTATATATAAAGAAAGGGAAAGAGGGAAAGAGGTAAGAAGGATAGACAGAAGGAGGGAGGGCATGAAGACAGGAAAACTTTTTTTTTTAGATTGAACTATGCAGCATGGTAATGAGAATATAATCTGATCACCTAAAATAGTCTGGCCTTATGGATGCCCTTCTGTTTGGTGATTATTTTTGCCTTCATAGGAAATATTTTGATTTAAGATTTTCATTATATGGAATCTTCCTTAAGTCTTAGAGTGGTATGCCCCTCCAGGGTTACATTAAAAATTTACAAACCAGTGGCAAACCAAAGCTTATAACTGGTTTAGCCAGGGCCCCAATCAGTCAGAGCAGGTGTCCCCAGTACCCGGTGTCCATAGAAATCCACTGGATCTCAGCCCTCAGATGTCACTGATCTAGAATTTTAAAATGAGATCAATAGGAAAACAATACAGCAACCTATCACTCCTCTCAGCTCATTTTCCATAAGATTTAAATAATCTAAAGTCCAACCAGAAACCAGAAGAGCTCAGCAAAAAGATGACTGAGCCACTTAGCATATCTAGAAGGCAGTCTGCATGGCAAGGCTCGCATGCTCCGCTTATAGGAGAGTTCATACAAGGGATCCTATGCCAGTGGTTTTGACTTTGAAACCACCTTAATGTTTGCCTTGTTTTCATCAATCTGTAGAATGGAAACTGCCCCTGGAAACTGTAGAGGAAAGAATTGGTTGTGGACACAATGTACATTAATAACAGCAAAAGAGACAAAGAGGCTCATGAGTAGAGGAAAACCCCAACAACCAGACACAGCAACCCCAGACACACATGACGCTGAGGGTAGCTAGTGCAGGGGCAGATAGCCCCATACAGCCCAATCAATAACCCCAGAGCTCAGAGCATCATCACAATTATGCTACTGATGACTCTGGACCACCAGGAAAAGATGAAGTGTTCTGAGTAGAGAAAAAATCAGGGAAGGGTGAATACGATGAATAGAAAAACTTTGTATATACATATTTAAAATTCTAAAAGGGAAAAAACCTCTAAGTAATCCTTAAAAGAATAGCTTATTGTATGTCTCTTAGGGTATGAAATAAATAATGTTACTGTGTTTATACATATGTTCTTACATGTAAATGCATAAGAATAGATTGTTCCATGGTATAAATGAAATGGCATTATCTATGAGATTGTTAATCACTGAGTTTTACAGTGAATTAATAACCATAAGACAAGAAGGAGGAAGATACTATATTTTCCAGAATTTCAAGGAGGCTGGGACAATTCACTTGGTCAGATGGAATTGTTCTCCATCTGAAAAGTGGTTGAAGAGAGGGAGGAAGGACTGGGCTGTGCCTTCCAGGGCTGGGGCTGCATAGGGGTGTGAGTTCCACGTAGCAAGTGTGCACTTTTAGGAAGATAGAAGGCATGAGGGGAGGCCAGCAAAACGGCAGAAAGCTGAGAGGTACAAGAACCCATCTTTTCTCAAATGTGAATCTCTGGTCAATTTACCAGATTGGGAAAGAGGGCAAGATTTTTTCACATGATAGTTAGTCAGGCACTAAACTAACCTGAGACTTTTGGATTTAGAAGAATTGGGAGAAATCAAGAGGAGGTAAGACCATGAACTTGTAGGAATTGTAAGGATGACTGATGGGTTCAGAATTTGGGAGTTTGAAGCAATTTACCTAAATCTCTGAGGCTCAGGAAAGCCCAATAGAAGTCTGGGTGTCTCTCTCTCTCTCTNCTCTCTCTCTCTCTCTCTCTCTCTCTCTCTCTCTCATAGATACGTATGTATGTTTGTATGTGTGTATGTCTGTTTTTTAATGACCAATAGTTATTGAATACCTGTTGAGTGACAGGTGTTCTGCTAAGTGCTTTTACATTCATGATTTCATTTAATCCTTAAGCCAACTTTTGTGAGGTAGGAATTACTAAGTGAAGACATTAATGCTCAGAGAGGTTAATTCGCTTGCCCAAAGTCAAAGTCACACAGCCAAAGAATGGTTATTATGAAACTCATTCTTCCTGCCCAGTCCCAAGCAAATTTTAATGCACCAGGAAAAGCTGCTCTTTATTTCCAAACCTACGTTCTCTCAAATAGTCAGAGTCTGTCTTCTGGTTGTCAAGTTACTAAACCTTGACAACAATGAAGGAGAATTTTAATGTTCCAAGATTTCAATAGATCTGGAGTTTGTGTGGGAAATTGAAGATGCAGGTTTACTGTGGGACAAGGAAGACAGCTGTATCTTGTAGATTTAAGGCGTTTGCTATGTATGCGTGTTTGCAGTCTTTTACTTCGGCTACCACCACTGCCAGAGATAAAGAATGAATGATACTGAGTTCACAGGACTGATATCCATCAGCAGCAGTATTTATTTCCAGTCTCATAGGAATAAATACAAGGATGTGCTGATAATTACGCCTTGATACATGAAAGAGGATAGAAAAACTCTTTCTCAATTTGTCTAGCTCACTGTGAATAATAATGCTGTCCGTGTGTTTATGGGAGGCAAAGTATTTAAAGTTCTATTGTTATTTCACAGAAAAACAACTCTGAGAGAGGCATGTTTTCCATATTCCCTGGGAATGTGGAGTTTATCTTACAGTATACTGCGGCCTTTCCTTTTCTAACCAGCACCAATTCCTGGTGTTTCAATACATCAGAGACAGTCTACCTTCACTGTGATATGAGAGAGGCTTCCAGAATGTCAAACAGAGCCCTTGTTTCCTGACTTCTGACCTAGCTCCAGATTTTTGTTTTTTGGGTTTGTTTGGTTTTTTTTTTTTTCCTTTATATAACTCAGACAGGCTCTATGGAGGCCTAGAGATAAAAGGCCCCATTAGAAGTGCAAAATATGACTATTATTACCTCCTTTAATAAGGCTTCTTGCCAACTTTTCAAATGACTAGATTCTGTTGGCTAATTATTACTCCACAGTTCCTGCATTTTCTTTCCCTGAAGGAGCCCAGTTCCAAGGAAGATGAAGATGAGTGCTAAAAAGTGTGCGTACTGCCATCTATGGGATGGAGCGGGGCTGCCACGGCACTGGGTCCCCTTCCCGTGTAACTCCTGGGAAACTCCAGTCACAAAGCCACGTGGAAATGTGCGTGCAGCGCATGCACAGGCATTGCAGGAGTCTCCACAGTAAAACACCCCTGCAAAGTCATTTGCTTAAAGTTTTCCAGAAATATAAAATTCATATTGCTGTTTTGGAAAGTGAGAGAACAAACTCTCCCCAACTCAAGGCAGTCATATTTATATGTATGGTAACGTAGGGGCACATGGCCCCCCTCATAACTCAGGGTTCTAACCTGTGAGCGCCCTCCGATGTCCTAGCAGAGAATGCTAGAACCAGAAATTCACCTGCTGGATGATTCTGAATCTTCTGAAGAAGGCCAAGAAGCAGGACATGATAAAGACTCCTGAGTGGTCAAAATAGATGTCTCAACTTTATGTGCTGTGTGTGGCCTATGAACTTGACTCATGAATCAGGCTTCCCAGGCTATTATAACACATTTTACTGGTTAAGTATCAGAAACTCAATTACAAGATGGAGCAGGAATTTTGAAAGATAGACATATGAGGGAAGCAAAAAGTGATGGTGCTTATCCTAAAACCTAGGGAGAAAAGAGGAAATGTGGAAGGTGGGGGGGGGGACAGATACAAGGGCCCAAGACAGCAAAACAGCTTGGACAGTGATGGTATAGTGTAGCAATCAGTGTTCATATTAATGACTCAATTATCAAGTAATGGTTAGATTTTGTTTGATCTGTCAAGTCACGGACATGAGAAGAGCAAAGGATATGACTGCACGATACACAGAAAGAAAAATATAAATGGTCCTTAAAATATGAAAATGTGCTCAACCTCATTCAGAAAGAAACAGCCATAAATTAAAAGTAAACAAGTTAGGGGCGCCTGGGTGGCACAGCGGTTAAGTGTCTGCCTTCGGCTCAGGGTGTGATCCTGGCGTTATGGGATCGAGCCCCACATCAGGCTCCTCTGCTATGAGCCTGCTTCTTCCTCTCCCGCTCCCCCTGCTTGTGTTCCCTCTCTCGCTGGCTGTCTCTATCTCTGTCAAATAAATAAATAAAATCTTAAAAAAAAAAAGTAAACAAGTTAAAGACAAGCCACTGACTGGCAGAAAATATTTGCAAACCAAATATCAGGTAAAAGTATATCCACAATATACCAAAAACTCTTAAAACTTGACAATAAAAGAATAAATGCCCCAATTAAAAGGAAGGCAAAAGATCTGAACAGATATGTCACCAAAGAAGATATACAGATAGCAAGAAAGTATGGGAAAAGACATTCAATATCATATGTCACTGGGGAATTACAAAATAAAATAACAATGAGATACCACTATCCTATGAGAATGGCTAAAATCCCTAAGAGTGACAACACAAAATGCTATCAAGGATGGACGGCAACAGGGACTCCCCTTCACTGCTGATGGGAATGCAGAATGGCTTGGCCATTTTGGAAAACAGGAGTTACACATACTCTTACCATAAAACCCAGGAAACATGCTTCTAGGTATTTATCCACATGAATCGAAAAACTCACATCTCTACAAAAACCTCCACATGAATGTTTATAGCAGCTTTATTCATAGTTACCCAAAATTGGAAGCAACCAAGATGTCCTTCAATGGCAACAGATTAAGAAACTGTGGTACATCCAGACAATGGAATACTATTCAGGGCTAAGAGGAAATGAGCTATGAAGCCATGAAAAGATGCAGACGACCTTAAAAGACATGGAAGACAAGAAGGAAGCCAATCTGGAAAGCCTACATATTGTTTGATTCCAAATAGATGACATTTTGGAAAAGGCAGAACTGTGGAGACAGAGAAGGGATCAGTGGTTAGCAGAAGTTGGTGATGGTGAGGCAGGACGAACAGGCAGAGCACAGGGAATTTTTAGGGAAGTAAAACTATTCTCTATGATGCTGTAGTGGTGGATACTTGACATTGTGCATATATCAAAACCCAAACACAAAGAGTGAGCTACGACTTAGTGAATAATAATGTATCCATATTACTTCAATCATTCTAACAAATGTGCCACACTAATGTGAGCGGTTAAGAACAATGAAAACTGTGCGGCGGGGTGGGGGTGGGGCAGAGATGAAGTAGACAGGAAATCTGTACTTCTGGTTCAGTCCTTCCGTGAACCTGACTCTGACCTAAAAAAATAAAATAAAATAAATAAGGTCTCTTAATTTGAAAACACGGGATGGACAGAGATTTTTAAGAAAAATGGAAACAGTAAGAGTGCAGGTATGGTAATCCTAACGTCAGACAAAGTCAAATTCAAGCCAAACCATATTAGAAGAGATATAGATGGGCACTTTAGAAAAGCCACATTCCACAGCATAAATATTTTTTTAAAAAATAAATGAGTGAGGAGCACCTGGGTGGCTCACTTGGTTAAGCATCTGCCTTTGGCTCAGGTCATGATCCCAGAGTCCTGGGATCAAGCCCCGCATCAGGCTCCTTGCTTTGCGTGTAGTCTGCTGCTCCCTCCGCCTGCCGCTCCTCCTGCTCTCTCTCTCAAATAAATAAATAAAATCTTAAAAAATAAAATAAAATACACAAGTTAATATTCTTAACTCATGGATTGACAAAACTTCAAAAGCAGGGTGCGGTTGCAGATCAGGCTGCTGAAAGCATGGAGAGCCTGGTCCGCTCAGACAGCGCCGGCAGGAGAAAGCAACGGACGCATACTCTGTGAAGGGCAGTGTGACGGGCGGTACTTCCCCAAATTACAAATGCACCCGTCCTTTCTCAGGCCCAGTGCTTCTCTCCTGGGAATTGAACCCGCAGATACACTCGAACAGGTATGAAATGGAGAAAATGCAGAGATTCCAACTCTGGCATTTTTGCAGCATTTTTGATAATAGCACCAGACCAGCTGTAACTAGATGCCTCTCGGTTCGGGACAGTGTAAACAAATAATGCTGCACCCACACAGTGGGCCGGGACACTGCCATCCTAGAGAATGAGGCGTCTCTTTACATGTTGATGACGAGTGATGATCAAGACGTAAGATCTTAAAAAGCAGGGTGCAGTACCCTGTCAGAGCATGTCCCCTTTTGTGAAAAAAATATCCGAGGAGAGAGGTCTACCCCATACGCTGGCAATGATAGTAAGAGCATTTGTCGGGGATGCGAAGCCCAAGGCTGGGGCACTGCGGGGAGGAAGACGGAATCAGCACTCTCTCCTCTTTTGTTTCTCTTCTGGAAAAAAAAAAAAAACACCCAAAATAATTTAAAAATAAATAAGGCAAGAGCGTCTATAATACATTTTGGGATGTTTCCATTTACTCTTTTTAAACGTTGATCTTTAAAATGTTGGTTAGCTCTAGTTATCTGGACAATTTAATTATGTGGAACACCTCATTTCCTGACGATTCTGGATGAATAAGGCATTACTCTGGTTTGCTGACTTATGCACAATTACAAAGTTAACATTATCATCATAGCACAAAAGAGATTGGAGTTTAGAACAAAGGATGGGGATACTTTTCAACAAGACATTAAGGCAGAAGGAGAATGGATGAAGGGGACACTCTGTAACTCTCCCACCGGTTGAGGGATGAACATCTAATGAACAAAATATATGAGCCTTGCGTGAAGGGCCGTGCTTCTGAGTGTAATAGGCAAGGCTTCTGTTCACAAAACAGCAAAGCGGATTGCTGCCTTTGTAAGAAACGCTTTGTTAGGCCCCAGCACTGACAGGGAGAACAGTTTCAGTGCTCACGAGGTGCTTTGGAGGGATTGTAAAGAAGGCAGAGGCATAACTTCTGCCCTAGGAGAAGCCTGACCCTGGCTACAGAGCCCAGCCAAGAACTTGGGAATGGTAAGCATGCCCTCTACATAAGAACGCAAGTGCAAAGCAACTTCCTTGAAAGAATAGAGCAGAAGTTGACCATAAGACTGATAGGAATTGCAGAAATATGCTCTACATGTTTTAAAAATCTGGATGTGTCATATGGAAATTCAGATTTTTTAAAAGCTTTTTTGGAAAAACTGGAAAATCTAACAATGCACGGCCTGCTTTCCCTGCATATTAGCACTAACTAGAGTTGGGCAGGGACTGTCTCCCTTTATATGGCACAGTAGAATGGCCGTTAACCATGGTCCTCCGCTCTCCCTCTCCCCCTACTCCTGGCCTTTCCCTCTCAATGACTTGCCGGTATCTGTAGGTGTTTCAGTTTGCAAGTCCTGAACGAGACACAGAAAGGATTAGTTAGGAAATGTGTTTTGGAAATAGAAGATTCTTGAACAGATTCTGAAAGGCAAGGTGGAGTGGCCTGGTTGGATTAGGTGTGTAAGGCATTTCAGAGGGAAACTTTCTAGAAGGGCAGAGTATTTCTTCTTGACCAAAAATTGGACTAATCACAGGGTGCCTGTGCTTTGGAGAAATCCAGATAATGCTGGGTAAGCAAGGTCTTAGTTCCGATCCTGTGCCAGGCATTTTGCAGGGGTACATCAGCGAACAAGACAAATGGTTTCGGGGAGTTTACAGCCTGCTAGTGGAGGTGGCCAATTAACATGAAAATGAACTCTTACATGTACATTTACACAACAGAACTAGTACCATGAAAGGAACAGAGTATTGTCCATTTTAGCAAAATTTTAGCAAAGGTGGTCAGGGAAGGGGGCATGGAAGCTGAGACCTGAATGATGAAAAGGGTCAGTTAATTGAGGAATGTGATCAAGAAGGTGTCAGGCAGAGGGAATAGCATGTGCAAAGGCCCTGCGGTGGGAGAAGGGGAATATTCCTGAGACTGAAAGGACAACCAGAGCGTCTAGAGCATAGTGAGGAAAGTGGTATGAGATGATGTTAGAGAAGGAAGCTGAGTCAGACCCTGGTCGTCGGAGTAAAACACGAGAGCTATATTCTACCCTGAGAAGAAGCTGTGGAGGGGTTTTAACCATAGGAATGTCCTGACTCAATTTACAGGTTGAAGGAACGTAAGAGATGAATATAGGAAAGATAAGGCAGGGCTACGTGGAAGGAAGGCAGGGTTCACAGCGACACTTGGTGTTGGCCGGCTTACCCTTTCTGCAGCTCACAGCCAGTGTCAGAACCCTGGGCAGCAGCCTCCCTGGCTTGACAGCATCCACACCACTCTCTCCTTGGTGTTTCTGTCATCTCTACTCTTGGTGGTCATGTTTTAAAGCTTCTCCCTCTAACAGAATATGGAGGGAGAGTTGGCCTCCCTTGCCTCCTCTTCCCTCCCCTGCAAACTGCCCCCCCACACACCCCGATGCTGCGAGTGTGTGTGCACACACACAGTGATCACAGACAGCCCTGTGCTCAGGGACGGCAGGGCAGGTGAAAAGAAGCAGGTGGAAGGGTTTTGCCTGGCTAGAGCAGAGCGTGCCAACCTGAGCTTAGCGGGAAGGATGGCAGTTAGGTAAAGCAGGGCTAATTGGTAGTGGGCTTTGAAGCCCAGGACAGGAGGAGTTTTGATATGATTTGGGAGGCAGCTGGGAGTCTTTATGGGCTTGTGAAGAGGAGAGCGTTGTGATCTAAGTGACACTGGAGGAAGATGATTCTAGATGATGTGTGTCCAATAGAAGAGAGGGCACCCCCTCAGGCTGGATGAAGGGGAGCTAATTGGGAGGCAGGAGCCCATGTGTGCAGCGATTATGGTTTGGACCAAAGCTGTGGGACGGAGAAGGCAGACAGTGGAAGAAATAGCAGGATTTCATGTTGAACTTCAGGGCCTCTGTGTGTATTGGGGGTGGGAGGCACGGCAACAGAGATGAGGTGAATCAGAAGCTGGGAACTTGCTTGACAATGACATGGGAACTAGAAAAGGATCTGGTAGGACAGCCAAGAGAAAAGTTTACTAGACCACTCAAATGTCATTCCTGTGGGAAATCGTCCCTGTCTCCATCCCCACACCTTGGATGGTTAATTAGTTTCTCTCAGGTGTTTGTCCCTCTCTCTGCTTGCACCGTGAGGCTGAGTTGTAATATGTCTTTGTCTAGGCCTGCTGCTAATCTGTGAGCCCCCGAAGACAGAGGCCCTATTTTACTCCCTTTCTATTCCCAGGGCTGAGTTAGCACATGGCCTGGCCCTTAGTAAGTACTCAACATGTTTCAGTGAATGAGCAGATGAATGAATGGAAACTTCCCAGAGGCATGCCATTGAACCCCAGCCACCGTACAACACCATAAAACTTACCAATTGTGCGGCAGCTGCCACATCCCTGGAGCAGTTGTGGAGATCAGGTTACAGCTGGGAGTCTCACAAAGCCCCAGCCTTTCCAGCAGCTGACAGGTGGTCCTAGAAGTGGGGCTTGAGCTGGCAGACGGGAGGCCGGAGGAGTTAGGACGGTGCTGGGGGAATTGGAGATCAAATTGCAGGGTTGTTTAAACACCTTAGGGTTACAAATGGGCCTTCACCCTTAAAATCCCATCTGCAAATACGTAGCCTTAAACTGTCTAAATAGCCCACTTAATGTTGTTAAATCCCAGGGTTGGTGGAGGCCATTGGAAAGGCTGTGTGTGCTCTCCACTTGCTCTCACTGAAATTACGTTTGTGTTACAATGAAATGTGAAACCTGGAAAAAACATAAAAACGAACCTTTCCCACCACATGTTATGCCACCAACCCATGTCAACCAAATTCATTGAACTTTCTCAATAACTGCCTTTTATTCCACTTATACTACATGCCACACGTTGGTTTTATGCCCATTATATCATTAATAGTCAACAACAAGTGCATGAGGCAGGTGCTCTTGCTCCCAGCTTGTGTATTTGGTGAGAGCTTTTTGCTGATAATGTGAGAGAAGGAAAGATCTTGGAGACAGCTTAGTTCAAGCTATGTTTGAGGTCCAGAAAGCTGATGCTCACAAGGGGGTAGCAACTTGCTGATGGTTCCACAACTGGGACAATTGACGTCCTGGGGGTAGAAACCAAGCTTCCTGTCTTTTCTGCTGGCATATTTCGCCCTTAGAGACATAGCAGAGTTAAGTGTCCAGATAGAAACACTGTCTTGGCCATGATCTTCAATGCAGGGATGTTTTTGTTCCTTGTTTTTCATTCAAGTCCAGGCAGGTCAGGGAACTGTCTTGAATGACCAAAGTAGGAGTCTCTTGGAAGCCTGTTCCTGGTTGGAAACCCTTGGTCAGTTAGGACCAAGATCAGAACCATCTGCTTGCTCTGGATTCTGCTGGAGAGCTGAGGGAATTGGGTCTTTGATTTGTGTTCATTTAGATGCTTAATTATGTAGATATGTGCCTATTTAGTGCACTAAGCATTTAAATCAGACCTAATGGTCATATTGGTTCACTTCCCGTACTGCCCAGTGAGGAGTTGCCAGTAACTTTTGCAAGAGGAGAATTACAAATCGTTCATGCAAACCTGGCATCTTCTTTATTTTGAATACTTTGTTTTTTGTTTTTTTTTTTTTAAGATTTAAAACAGGCCCTTGGTACACAGCTCCTGTGTTTTTCATCCCAGAGTAGGTACTGAGTTTATCTTATGGGGTAAATATACTTGACATGCTCCCAGTTTTCACCTTTCCTGCCTGATTCTAGGAGCTGCCAAGCCAACCCTTCAAGCCAACCCTGGGAGCTGGGCCCTGGCAGCTGGGCAGCCTGGTAACCAGGGGTTGCATGATGCACAAAGCCCTGTCAGTTGCCCTGACCAGTCTCCCACATTGTTTCTGGAATTTCTTCCAAGGCAGAATCCCCCACCCCCACCTTGGACCGTTCTGCAACTAACTAGACAATGACGTCATTTTGCTAATGGTGACCCGAATATGGGTTTCTCATTTTTATTTCCTGGGGGCCAATAGCCATAGATTCTGTGGGAATCAAACAAGGAAAGAGGGCAAGGCAGAGTGGAATTTTCCCAGCCTCTCTTTTCCTTCTAAGTGCAGATTCCCTGGCTGGGGTCTGCCTGGCCAGCCTGCAGGAATTTGGGCCTGAGTGAAAGAGGAGACATTGTGCTGGATGGACCGCATAGGTATTCTAGGAGAAGGCGCTGCACACGAACCACAAAGCTCTGAGTATAAGGGGCTTATTAAAGCTTCAGATCTTTTCAGGCCACTCTGGAACTGTTCTTCCCCAGCCGTCTGTTCATATTCTCTCCCTTTCCCCCCTGGCAAGTACTTTCTGGCCTGGAATGTACTCTGTTATCCCCGTAAACAGGTCAGGGCCTCTTTCCATTCTGGACATAAATTTTCACAAAAAAATAAACCCCCAAAAGTACACTGGAATAGACTTTCTGGGGGACACTCTGGCAACACATATCAAAAGGCAAAAGGCAGTTACATTTAGGGGGACTTACCCTGAAGAAACAGACTCCTACTTTGAGCTCTAAGTACAAGATGTCCATTAGAGTGTTGTTTAGGTGAAAACAATGGGATTCCAGAGTTTCTGCTGAGTGCGGTCAGGCAACATCTCTCCCACCAAATGCATTTGCGTCCTCTGATTTCAGAGGTTCAGGATAGGCTAAAGTGAGGGGCTGAAGGACCTCTTGACCATAAAACAATTGAAACTCTGTCTTTTTTTTTTCTTTTTGAGATTAAGGCATACATAGGCAGGCCTGGTGAATGTGGCTCCAGTGGAAACCGGGTGGGGGGAGTGCTAAGATGAATTTTATCATAAAGGAGGAAGCAAGCTAGGCTTAGCAGCATGACCTCATCATTAGAAGGAACCAGTGGTTCGGAACACAGCATGTTGGCTAATACCAACACTTGAACCAGTCCAGCATTCTGGTTGGCCTGGGATTGAGGTGTTCCCTGGGGCCTGGGACTTCCAGTGCTGACATGAGAAAAGTCCCAGCAAACTAGAATAGTTGGCCATCCTGCCTCTACTAGGGCGATGCGGTTGGCACTCAGAGGAAGAAGTCCTGTAAGAATGATAGAGTGTGTAACTCAACACTAGATACACTGGGCTGGGAGCAGCCTCGCTGTAGGACCGTAGCTGAACATGGCAAAGATGTGTCTTCCTTCTCACTTTGAGGGGTAGTACCGGTGATAAAGATCATCGGTTTTGAAGTACAGTAATGGTATTTTGGTTGTGCCAACATTGGGAATAGCAGATCTTCAGAACATGGTGATGAGTTGGTGTGACAAGAGACGCCAAGTTCTGGTCTAACGTGCACTCCTGTGGGATTGTCCCGTGTGGGAGGAGTCACATTGGCCTGGCTGGGCGTGGAAGCAAGCCCTGCCAGAAATGAGCCACTGATGGATATAAGTACCCCTGGGGGCCCTTGGAAATAGTTAAGGAAACAGACTCTAAAAATGATGGGAGTTGGGGCCTTAGAGTTATTAAATGGGGATTTATGTTACAGGGATTACATTGGTGCTCATTGGCTAGCAAAGCCTGAGACATGCATGTCACATTTATGAATAAAAAATTAAAATACACTATCTGATAATAGGAAATTGATTAAATAAATTTTACTCTTCATAGTCATTTGGAACATATATATATGTTATAGGAGAGTTATAATATTATTGAGTGGAGTAAAATCAGTATGTAAAATATGGCCCTATTTTAATATAGGATGTCTACATTTTTAATTTAGATGCACATGTATGGATAACCAAAACAGTCTAGAAGATTAACCATTAAATGGACTCCAAATAGTGGGAGTTGGGGTCACATTCTTTATTTCTATTTGTATCTTGGTATCTCTCAATTTTATAATTTTTCTAAAAGAGCCTGCCAAACTTATGCTACACACACACACACACACATACACACTCACTCACACACTCACACGCACACACACTCACTTACTGAAATTACCTACACATTCTACAGAGTTGTGGTTTTCCAAACTTTTTCATAAAAAAGGCCACCTACAATTGAAGATGCGTTTATATTGAAGATGCGTTTATATTGAGCACTGACACCTTGGCTCTTATATTCATAAAAAACAAATCCCCCGTGGGCCTGAGCTAGGAACTCCGTGCATTTTGAGGCCCTGGGGGTACACAGCATCTAACTAAGTGCTCCCAAGCCTCTAGGTTCAGGAACTGGGGGGGAGGGCAATAAGAACTCCTCTTACATTTTGCTGGCAAAGGTGTCCTCGGTGCCCACACTTGCATGAGTAATGGGCCTGGTGAGCGGCCTGAGCAGGGGCGGCCCCTGAGGAGGCCGCTCAAGGCTGGGGCCTGCCGAGGGCTCTGGGCACGTTTGCCTGAGCAGAGCACGGGCTGTGGCTGGGGTCTCTGCAGGCTTTTCGTGGACCAGAGCCTTCACATCTGTCGGCTCAGANACCATGCCCTGGAGCTCGGCATTTTGTGCGACCTTGATGTCATATGAATGCAGCGGCGTTTGTGAGGCTCGATTTGCCATCCCTCTATGCTCCTAGCCCGGAGAAGTAACCACAGGGAGTAGCAAAGTAGCCGTTCTGGGAGGGGGCGCTGGCCGGCGCTGCTATTAGAATGCCGGGCACTGCTAGCTGATGGGCCAGACAGTGGAAATGAGAGGACACAAAAGCTCCTCTGCTTGCTGTCTGCAACATGCCTTTACTGTTGATGAGCAGAATCAGAGGGCTTAAGAATTGCATACTTAACAGAAGCTCATCCAAACCTCTTTGGTCTGGATAATGGGCTGGAAATCAAGCTCTTGCTGAGAGTTTCTGGTTCAATCAAGTCAGAAAATAACTTGAATCTCAATTTTTTTTAATACATACAGTCTTATAATATGATTGAAGGGGTACTTCGGCCTTGGTTTTTTACCAGCTAACCCACATTTCTCCATTCCTCACCTCGCATCCAAAAATGCACAGGGGTCTGTTCTAGAAGATTTCTTTGTACCCATGCTGTCAAGAAAGGAGCACTTGCTTAAAGTACTTGGTCCATCAGAGGGTTTCAAAAGAGTTAGGCTGACTTCACCCCGTGGAAATATAGAGCATTTTTAAGTTGTGCCCATTGAATTCTTTCAAGTATGATCCTGTTTGTAGAAGCTACAAATGGGACATGGTAACTCCTGAAAGCAAAATACTGCTCAAAAAAAAAAAAAAAAAAAGGGGGGGGGAAGG
>NC_048220.1:41157861-41172829 GCF_002007445.2 Ailuropoda melanoleuca
TGTCTATCAAAAGTACTAAATTATGTGAAAACTCATCTTTTCTACTCTGTGTAAAGGTGGGGGGAGAGGGATATAAAACACAAGAGAAGGACACACTAGTGATTTAAATTCTTTAAGTAATGGAGATTTCTGGAAATATCAGTAAATGAAATGATGCTCTTCGGAAGCTTGGACCACAGTAAAACCCTGTGTCTGGGAGTCTCTTGGGTTACCTGGGGAGGCACTGCAACTCAAGAGTTGGAGTCGGGAGTTCAGAAGTCATAGACTTTTCAGTCTCAGCATTTCCCATCTTTTCTGTCCAGACGTCTGAAGCAACCTTAATGGGAACCTTGGTTCCTCGTGTATCCTAAAACTCTGAAACCGTCTCTCGCCGTTAAGATCTCTGAATGTCCATTAACCGCACGCACACTTACTTAGGCCAATACCGTCCACCTCCTATTGCTCTCTCTCTCTCTCTTTATATATACATATTTCCCTATATTTAAAATTAGTATTTCCCTATAGGAAATACAGTGAGATCTTCTCTTTCCTGAGGTCAAATTCTTCAAGGCTTTAGAGTGTTAGAACTGTCAGAGATCCTAGCCCTGAGCTAGTCCGACCTCTCCTTTCCACAGGTGAGGAAACTGGGGTCAAAATAATTCAGAGACTTATCTACAGTCACAGAATGATTTTCTGCAAAATAGAGAACGGTATGGATTGTGTAGAATGACAGGCCTCTGAGGTTACACAGACGCAAATGCATCCCCAATCTATCTTTTACCCTGTGGCTTGAGGCATAACCACGAAACCACAGACTTTACGTCATCTATAAGATGGGAGTAATAACATATATATTAAGGGTTGTTATGTGGGCTAAATGAGAGCTAAAAGAATGTCTGCCCCAGGATAGACTTTCCATAAATGTCAATTTCTTTTTTTAAAAAGGCAAGATAAGACACCAGAAGAAATCAAGTATTTAGGGATCTAAGATGGCCCGATTCCTCAAATTTATTTTAGGCCACATGTAAACAAGGTAGGACTTCTATTCTTAACTGATTTCTGTGATTTCTATAATGCGTATCATTTCCTAAAACCCCATATCTCCATAGGAACTCCCTGAGACAAAAATATTTCCATCAATGGCAGAACCCTGTATCCCTTTGCTTTCCTCTTGGAGCCTGCAAAGTGCTTTCCCTCCACATTGTGAGGGGGCAGGGGCCTTCTTGACATCGGCCTGGATTACACAGGGCGTAGCTCAAAATCCAGAGGATGGGCCTCCTGGTAAGATTCACTTAGTAATCATAGAAAATCAGGCTGAGCACTTGGTGTAGAATCAGGAAAATTACGAGATGAATGGACCGTTGTGAATATGAAATATAGCCTGCTCTTCAAAGTGAGAAAGAAGAAAAGAAAGATAGAGGCAATTATCGCCCTGTAACCATCAGTTCCAGCTGTAATAATTGCATGTGTGTGTGCGTGCATGTGTGTGCGCGTGTGTGGTTAAGTAGCAGGAAAGTGATGATATCAGGAACGATAAGTGGCTTAGGCTTCAAAGAAACAAATCATGCCAGCACAATAGCTTTTTTTGACAGAGTTATGAATAGATGAAGGGAAATGCAAGAGATATATCTTATGTTGGTAAAGATTTGATACGTCTCAGGAAATTTTATTTGCAAAATTAGTTACAAGATCACAAGGAAAGGTTATTGATAAATTGCGAAGTATCTGGTTGCAGGAAGGTACGGTGATGGCTGTCGGGGATGGCCTTATTGAACGCTTTCATCATTAATTTGGAAGAGGGAGTGAAGCTCTCTGTGTGTTCATCAAAATTGCGGGTTATACTAAATCAGGACATGGTGCGAACACTGATCAGCCAGAGACTGACACAGAGGGGTCCCAAAAGAAGGAAAATTGGACAGAAGCAAGAGCCAACTGAGAAAAGCCACATTTTTAGGTCTGTTGTGATTTTCTTGTGGCGCGTAGAATGAGAACCTTGTAACCAAGTGTAACTGGACAAATGGGGAGGAGAAGTTGGGCAATAGAAAGGAATCTGTTCACCACATACTCATGGTGACCTGCATCTGCTGGGGGGGGGCCACTGAGTGCCACTTCTGCATGTGGACTTGGTACTCTGTGAGCAGGGATTCACAGGAGGCTCAGGGATATTAGGAATCTCATGATAGGAAAGGAACTTCACATTTTGCATAATTTAACCATTACTCACCAAGTATAATTTGACATAGATTTGATTCCCTTGACTTCTAGGAATTCTGTGGATTTGCATTTTATCTGTAGGTCATTGGTCCACTTTGAGTTAAGTTTTGTAATAAGTACGAAGTATGGGTCAAGGTAAAATTTTTTGTATAGGGATCTAGCACCGTTTCTCAAAAAGATTGTCATTTTCTCTTGAATTGTCTTTGTACCTTTGTCAAAAGTCAGTTCTCACCTATGTGTGAGTCTATTTCTAGACTTTCTTCTGTTCCACTGATCTAAGTGTCCATCCTTTTGCCAATAACTCACTGTCTTCCATAGCTTTATAGTAGTTCTTGAAATCACCTTGTGTGAGTCCTGCAACCTTGTTCTTCTTTTTCAAAATTGTTTTGGCTATTCTGGTGGCTTTCTTCTTTCATATAAATATTATAAACAACTTAACAATATCAGTAAAACATCCTGTTGGTATTTTTGCTGAAATTTCTTGATTCACTTGGTCAATGTGGGGAGAACTGACATATTAACTCAATTGAGTTAATCCATGAACACAGTATATCTCTTCATTTCTTTAGGTTTCTTTGATTTCTCTCATCGGTAGTTTTTTAAAGATATGGATCCTGCACTTGGTGCTAATTATAAATGATGTTGTTTTTTAATTTCGAATTCTAATTTTTATTATTTACATGTATAAATACAATTGATTTTTACCTATCTTGTGGCCTGAACTGACCTCTTGGTTCTAGGACCTCTTTGTAGTTTCTTTGGAATTTCATAATAAGCAATCATATTGTCTGTGACAGAAACTTTTATCTCTTCTTTTTCAATCTGTATGTCTTTTATTTCTTTTTATATTACCATATTGCCCTGACTAGAACTTCTAGTACAATGTTGAATAGAGTGGTAAGAGAAGAAATTCCTGCCTGTTCTCCATCATATGAGGAAAGCAGTCAGTCTCCATATATGATGTTAGCTGTAGGCTCCCAGTAAATGCCTTTTATCTTAAGAGAATTCCCCTCTATTCCTAGATTCCTGGGAGGTTCTAATCATGGATGGATGTTGGATTTTGCCAAGAAAATTTTGCATTCACTTTGAGAATCAAATTATGATTCTTTGCTTTAGATACTCTGTTATCTTTTAGAGAAGCTAAACGTGAAAATGGGAATTTATACCACACCACAGTTCTTAATTTTGTATAAATCTAAGTTTTTGTCTGATATCTTATTCCTTCTGCCTGAAGACCTTTTAAAAACATTTCCTGCAGGACACATATGATGGCAATAAATATTAAGTTTCTATTTGTCTGATAACTTCTTTATTCCTCCTTCATTTTTAGAAGGTATTTTTTCCAGGGGTAGAATTCTGAATTTGACAGTTTCTTTTTTTCCTTTTGGTATTATTGTCACTTCATTGTCTTTTGGATTGTATAGATTCTGACAAGAAGTCTGTTGTAATTCTGATCTTTGTTTGTCTGTCTATATTGTATATTTTTTCCTCTAGCTGCCTTTAAGATCTCTTCCCCTCCTCCCTTGGGTTTGAGCACTTTGGGTATGATGCTGGTAGAGAGCGTGTGCATGTGTGTATGTGTTTAGTATTTGTCTTGCTTGGTCTTCTCGGAGTTTCTTAAATTTGCAATTTGATACTTGTCATTAATTTTGGGAAATTTTCAGCCACTATTCCTTCTCTCTTCTCTTTCTGGGATTCTCAGTATATCTATGCTAGACCATTTATTGTTCCACAGCTCTTAGATGCTCTGTTCTGTTTGTTTACTTAGCATTTGTTTTACTTTTTGTGTTGTAGTTTTTGTAATTTATGTTGCCATATCTTCAAGTTCACTGATTCTTCCTTCAGCTGTGTTGAGTCTACTGATGAGGTCCTTGAAAATGATACTGAAGGCTCTGTTACTGTATGTTTTTCACTTAAGCAGTTTCATGTGACTTCTGCTTATAGTTTTCATTGCTTTGCTGAAATTACCCATCTTATCTTGCATATTGTCCTCCTTTCCTATTAGAGTCTTTAACGTATTAATCATAGTTATATTGAATTCCTTGCCTGAAACTTCCAACATCTGTGTCCTGAGTTTGGTTCTGTTGTTTCTTTGTCTCTTTGCTGTGTGTTGTTTTCCCTTATTTTGTTTTAACTGCTCCATAACTTTTATTGAGAGCTGGCCATCATGTGTAGAAAAGTAGAGACTGAGAGAAGTAATTTTATGCTGAAAATGGGCATAATTTTCTTATGCTAGTCCTTTACTCTGCAGTTTTAAATGAATCCAATAAGGATGTGAGCTGTGTTTAGGTTTTATTGTTGCTATGGCTACCCACAATGCACCACATGCTTCAAATGCCTCTAGCGATGACTTGTGTTTAGGATGGGAGCTGGTTCATCATGGGGTTTTTCTCAGTGGCTGCCTTACCCTTAGCATTTAGTTATTCATTTTTGCTGCCCTTCAGAGACAGTCTCTTTCCACAGTATTGCAATTCTCCCTGCAGAAGCCCTCACTGTTACTTGACATGTGTTAGCTTGGTGATGTTGACAGGGGCTTCTAATGTTCAGACAATATGTCAGACTTACATAGTCACTGTGCCCTTGAGTCTCATGGGCTTTCACTGCTTTCTCAGTATTCCTGCCTCTTCCCTGCAGTGGGTTTTCACCAGTACCTAAGGGTGACTGTGTTTGTTGTCCTTCTTGCCAAAGTATAAGGCCTATGTTCCATAGGGGAAGCATCAGGGAGAGGGAGTCCTCCCTTTCCCACAGCTCTGCCATTCACCTTTTGCAAGCATGCACTTCAAAGGATGCTATCTCAAGACCCTCACCATTATTTTTTTGTGAGCGCATGGGGAGGTTTATAAAACAGAGTGTACAAGGGGGTAAAAATCTAAAGCCCTTGGCAATCCTGTTTTCTGTACGTTACTCACCTGTACTTAGGCTTTGCTGACCTACACTTGGTCTTCACCAACTTGTTAACAATTTTAGCTAAGTTCTTCTTACTAGTGCCCAGGTGCATTCATCCCAGGTAAGAAAACGTTCTCATCTCCTCTGTCTTTGTAAGCACCTGTCATTCTTTACCTCTCTGATAGGGGAAAAAGATATGGATTTGCTATTTGTGTGTGTGTGTGTGTGTGTGTGGTTGTTGTTGTTGCGTTTGCTGCTGTTATTATTGTTGTAAGGATGAGTGTGATCCTCTTTCCAGCTTTCTGCATCCCCAGATCGAGCAGAAAGTGTCTGTTTGCTTTTGATGAGACAACTAGAAATCTGCCCTGTGGTTAAGAACAGATCCCATTCTGTCCACCCATGCCTCTACCCTTCCTTGTGGCAGTGTTTTTAGGGATTTGGAATTAAAGGTCCTAATGGAGAACTGAAAAATGCACTCCCCCTATAGGTAAAATGATATCCACCTCCCATATATTTTTTCCACCTCCTCTATTTATTTGAATCATTTGGTATTTGCTATAGAGTCCATTTTGGATTTTTTTTCATTATTCTCCTTATCAAGTCAATAAAATCTTCAGAAATTCTCTTGTGTTGAGAGAGCATGCGAATTACATTATTACAAATTTATTTACCCTCGATAACACTTCACAGAAGCTTTTCTAAACCACATTTCCCATTTCCTATTTCAAAAGTATAACGCCAACAGGCTATTACGTTATTTCAAAAAATAAAAGAAATCATTCAATTAGTAGTATGTCAGATGTAAGGGACACTTTGAATTGTGGCATCATTCTGAACATATGAAAAGCAAAGTCTGCACCTGTCATAACTCTGGGATGAGGCATGAATATTCTATACATTTCTGATTAATCAAAATCCATGCAAAAATATCAGTCAGATCAGAAGAGTCAGAATTGATTTAACCACATTTAGCTTATCTGTATTGTCCTGGTATCACACAGATTAGAATAGAAGCCAATGTGATAGTGTGAGAACAAAAGACTTGTCAACCTGACACTATTTTAAACACAGAAACAAATGGAATCTTGCAAACCAATTCTGATTAACTAAACCTGACTCTACCTTGAAAAACGTAATGATATTTTTATGATTTTAATATGGTTATCAGCACATCCCTTCTATTCTAAGGTATCTAGACACATAATCTGTAGGTATTGGGAAATAACATCTTCAATTTGAGAATAACATGGTCTGCAGTATGCCAGCCACATACAGGAAACTACAGGGCAAACTTGTCTCTGGTGTGATTAAAAGCTCACTTGAAAGGACCTCTTTGCATGTGGAACTTTTCTGGGCAAAGGATAGAGAGCTTCTTTGTCTTCAAAGAGCTTCAAAGGGTATGCGGGGAAAAATCATGTGCAAACTGGAGAATCAGATGTGTGAGGTAAGGAAAGTATTAACATTTTATGCTCAGTTGATGCCTCGTATCTCAGGCCCCTACTCCTTGGCTTCTTTCCCCAAATAAAATGTGTTCAGATGGAAAGGGATAGAACAAAGCCCCACCCAGTTCCCTTGCATTGCTATTGTGCTGGGCAGGCTGAAGACCTTGGAATAGCTGGGTGGCCAGGGCTGGTGATGGANCTGTATGTTTTTCACTTAAGCAGTTTCATGTGACTTCTGCTTATAGTTTTCATTGCTTTGCTGAAATTACCCATCTTATCTTGCATATTGTCCTCCTTTCCTATTAGAGTCTTTAACGTATTAATCATAGTTATATTGAATTCCTTGCCTGAAACTTCCAACATCTGTGTCCTGAGTTTGGTTCTGTTGTTTCTTTGTCTCTTTGCTGTGTGTTGTTTTCCCTTATTTTGTTTTAACTGCTCCATAACTTTTATTGAGAGCTGGCCATCATGTGTAGAAAAGTAGAGACTGAGAGAAGTAATTTTATGCTGAAAATGGGCATAATTTTCTTATGCTAGTCCTTTACTCTGCAGTTTTAAATGAATCCAATAAGGATGTGAGCTGTGTTTAGGTTTTATTGTTGCTATGGCTACCCACAATGCACCACATGCTTCAAATGCCTCTAGCGATGACTTGTGTTTAGGATGGGAGCTGGTTCATCATGGGGTTTTTCTCAGTGGCTGCCTTACCCTTAGCATTCAGTTATTCATTTTTGCTGCCCCTCAGAGACAGTCTCTTTCCACAGTATTGCAATTCTCCCTGCAGAAGCCCCCACTGTTACTTGACATGTGTTAGCTTGGTGATGTTGACAGGGGCTTCTAATGTTCAGACAATATGTCAGACTTACATAGTCACTGTGCCCTTGAGTCTCATGGGCTTTCACTGCTTTCTCAGTATTCCTGCCTCTTCCCTGCAGTGGGTTTTCACCAGTACCTAAGGGTGACTGTGTTTGTTGTCCTTCTTGCCAAAGTATAAGGCCTATGTTCCATAGGGGAAGCATCAGGGAGAGGGAGTCCTCCCTTTCCCACAGCTCTGCCATTCACCTTTTGCAAGCATGCACTTCAAAGGATGCTATCTCAAGACCCTCACCATTATTTTTTTGTGAGCGCATGGGGAGGTTTATAAAACAGAGTGTACAAGGGGGTAAAAATCTAAAGCCCTTGGCAATCCTGTTTTCTGTACGTTACTCACCTGTACTTAGGCTTTGCTGACCTACACTTGGTCTTCACCAACTTGTTAACAATTTTAGCTAAGTTCTTCTTACTAGTGCCCAGGTGCATTCATCCCAGGTAAGAAAACGTTCTCATCTCCTCTGTCTTTGTAAGCACCTGTCATTCTTTACCTCTCTGATAGGGGAAAAAGATATGGATTTGCTATTTGTGTGTGTGTGTGTGTGTGTGTGGTTGTTGTTGTTGCGTTTGCTGCTGTTATTATTGTTGTAAGGATGAGTGTGATCCTCTTTCCAGCTTTCTGCATCCCCAGATCGAGCAGAAAGTGTCTGTTTGCTTTTGATGAGACAACTAGAAATCTGCCCTGTGGTTAAGAACAGATCCCATTCTGTCCACCCATGCCTCTACCCTTCCTTGTGGCAGTGTTTTTAGGGATTTGGAATTAAAGGTCCTAATGGAGAACTGAAAAATGCACTCCCCCTATAGGTAAAATGATATCCACCTCCCATATATTTTTTCCACCTCCTCTATTTATTTGAATCATTTGGTATTTGCTATAGAGTCCATTTTGGATTTTTTTTCATTATTCTCCTTATCAAGTCAATAAAATCTTCAGAAATTCTCTTGTGTTGAGAGAGCATGCGAATTACATTATTACAAATTTATTTACCCTCGATAACACTTCACAGAAGCTTTTCTAAACCACATTTCCCATTTCCTATTTCAAAAGTATAACGCCAACAGGCTATTACGTTATTTCAAAAAATAAAAGAAATCATTCAATTAGTAGTATGTCAGATGTAAGGGACACTTTGAATTGTGGCATCATTCTGAACATATGAAAAGCAAAGTCTGCACCTGTCATAACTCTGGGATGAGGCATGAATATTCTATACATTTCTGATTAATCAAAATCCATGCAAAAATATCAGTCAGATCAGAAGAGTCAGAATTGATTTAACCACATTTAGCTTATCTGTATTGTCCTGGTATCACACAGATTAGAATAGAAGCCAATGTGATAGTGTGAGAACAAAAGACTTGTCAACCTGACACTATTTTAAACACAGAAACAAATGGAATCTTGCAAACCAATTCTGATTAACTAAACCTGACTCTACCTTGAAAAACGTAATGATATTTTTATGATTTTAATATGGTTATCAGCACATCCCTTCTATTCTAAGGTATCTAGACACATAATCTGTAGGTATTGGGAAATAACATCTTCAATTTGAGAATAACATGGTCTGCAGTATGCCAGCCACATACAGGAAACTACAGGGCAAACTTGTCTCTGGTGTGATTAAAAGCTCACTTGAAAGGACCTCTTTGCATGTGGAACTTTTCTGGGCAAAGGATAGAGAGCTTCTTTGTCTTCAAAGAGCTTCAAAGGGTATGCGGGGAAAAATCATGTGCAAACTGGAGAATCAGATGTGTGAGGTAAGGAAAGTATTAACATTTTATGCTCAGTTGATGCCTCGTATCTCAGGCCCCTACTCCTTGGCTTCTTTCCCCAAATAAAATGTGTTCAGATGGAAAGGGATAGAACAAAGCCCCACCCAGTTCCCTTGCATTGCTATTGTGCTGGGCAGGCTGAAGACCTTGGAATAGCTGGGTGGCCAGGGCTGGTGATGGATGATGCAGCGGTGGACCTTAATAGTGGAGGTGGCTGCTGGGGACAATTTTCCTTGCCTGGCCTCAGAGGACCTTGCAGTGGGCAGATGTAGCCATGGGTCCTCTACATGCCAAGAATGCATTTTCCAAACAACTTATTTGTCATGGCTTTTACTGTTCTATTTCCCATCTGAAGATTAAACCTTATGCTCTCTGAGAAGCAGGAAGGAAAAGCGAACAGACATAAGCTTGCTCCTTAAGCTTTTCCTCTCCGTTCTCCCTCTCCTGAAATTCATTCCCTTTAGGCCCCTACAGCCCATTTCTTGGACTTGGCAGCCTCCCTCCCTCCAGTGATACACATCAGCATTTCTGATAGAAGCTCCTGCTGGTCCTGTCACCCTGGTTGGCAAGGGTGAGGTGGTGAGCTCTTTCAATAGGGCCGTGTGCCTTTTTTAAAAAACAAAAAACAAAAAAACTCCATCTCTGCCAAAAGCCATAAATTGTTTCAATAAAGACACTTTTTTCTTTTGTTTTTAAGAAGAGAAAAGCTTGGGAGGGACAACATAAATTTTAAAATCCACAATTTGTTCCATTCAAAACCAATTAGCGATCAGAGCAACAATGGGCTTTTTCTGGGCTTCCACAACATCAATACCACAATAGCTCTTCCAAAACAAGTCAAGTTGAAATATTCTCACCTGACATCCCGCTTTTGTTTTTTTTGTTAACCCAACTCCTCCCCTTTCATGGTTCACTTTTCTTAAAATCCACAAACTTTATTCATCGGCAAGCGATGGAAAGAAGTGTGACTTACAACATTGACAAAGGCAAGACCAAAGCTTCTCATTTAAAGCTCCTTGACCATTCACGGAAACACTCCTCTATTTGACTTGCAGTGAAATTCCACTTTGATAAACCCACTGGAGGACATTTTTTCCCTCTCTTTTCTTTGTTTATTGAGATGAAACTTACATAACATAAAATTAGCCATTTTCAAATAAACGGTTCAGTGGCATTTATTACATTCACAGGTTGCACAACCACCACCTCTATCTGGTCCCAGAACATTGGAAGAAATTTTAAAAAATTAAAAAAACAGTAAGACATTTTAGGGGGCCTGGGCGGCACAGTCCATTAAGTGTCCGACTCTTGGTTTCAGCTCAGGTCGTGATCTCAGGGTTGTAAGATCAAACCCTGCATTGGGCTCCACACTCAGCACGGCGTCTGCTTGAGTTTCTCTCTCTCTCCCTCCCTCTCCCTGTGCTCCTCCTCACAGCACATGTGTGCTCTCTCTCTTTCTCTCTCAAGTAAATAAATAAATCTTAAAAAAAAAAATGTTAGAGTCAAACTTCCCTCAAATTCCTTAGATAAGAGATCCTTTTTTAAAAAGAGCTTCTTTAATTCTGGTCCATCCTAGGCACTCACAACCCTGATATTCTAACCAGATGAAAAGATGTTTTAATAATCTGTTCCTATAACATCAATCAAATCTGATCTAGTACATATTCTAGAATTCGCATCCTATTCTGAGGGAAAAAAAACCCAGTCAATCTTCGAATGGGTAATAATGAAACTTCTACAAGTTAAAAGATCAATAATTTTTAATGTTAAAACATTTTTCATGTGAGTTTTGCTTTTTAAAATTGTCTCATGCGGCAAAAGGGGAACCTTTTCACCATCGGTGGGAATGCAAACTGGTGCAGCCACTCTGGAAAACAGTTTGGAGGGCCCACAAAAAGTTAAAAATAGAACTAGCCTACAATCAAGCAATTGCAGTATTAGGTATTTACCTAAAGGATGAAAAATATTGATTTGAAGGGACACATGCATGCCAATGTTTATAGTAGCATTATCAACAATAGCCAAATTATGGAAAGAGCCCAAATGTCCATTGACTGATGAATGGATGAAGAAGATGTGATACACACACACACACTGGAATATTATTCAACCATAAAGAAGAATGTAATCTTGCCATTTACAAAGATGTGGTTGGAGCTAGAGAGTATTATTCTAAGTGAAATAAGTCAGTCAGAGAAAGGCAAATACTATATGATTTCACTCGTGTGGAATTTAAGAAACGTAGCAGATGAACATAGGAGGAGAAAAAGAGGGGCAAACCATGAGAGACTCTTAACTATAGATAACAAACTTAGTGTTGCTGGAGGGGAGATGGGCAGGGGATGGGCTAAATAGGTGATGGGGATTAAGGAGGGCACTTGTGATGAGCACTGGATGTTGTAGGTAAGTGGTGAATCACTAAATTCTACTTCTGAAACTAATATTATACCGTATGTTACCTAACTGGAATTTAAATTAAAACTTGTCAAAGAATAAAATTGTCTGACTACTTAAAAAAAAAACAGGAGTGTTTTAAAGTAAGAAATCTAAGGGATTGACAGAAAAACTGGAGGCAAGTGGGGGCAGGTGGGGAGACAATTTTGTGGGGATGACAATTTTGACACAAAGAATTGGCTTGAAATTTTGTGCCTAATGCACACCAGAAGTAACAATGAAATAACATGGACGAATATAAAGTGTATATGCCAGGACCGAGAAAGCATGGAACTTGAGTGACACCATGAACATAAAGTAGACTCCAAGTGTTGTGTCCTCTCTAGAAAGGCTGCCACACTATGGTAAGACATGCCATTTATTTAGTGAGTAGAGAGATGGGCTCCAGAGACCCCCAGTTCCGTTCCACACAGAAGTTAAATGTTAGTCTCTGTTTCCTATTGGTTGTTGTACGTGGTGGTGGTGTTGACCTACCCAGCTTCTAGCTCTGCCTTCTCCCTCCCAACAGGTATCCCCCAGGCCTCCACACACCCCAGGAGACTTGGGAGAAGCTGACCCCCACCACAGTTCCCAGGTGTGAGCCTGACTGAATAAGGACCATCCTGTTCCTTGCAGACCAGAGATCACAACCCTTTCCTGTGAAAGGCCAGATAGCAAACATTAAGGCTTCATGGTCAGACAGTCCCTGTGGCGACTGCTCAAGCCATTGTTGTGTGAAAGCAGCACAAACAATATATAAATGTATGAGTGTGGCCCAGTTCCAAGAAAACTGTGTTTGTGGACATAAAAATTGTAATTTCATGTCATGTTCACATCATGAGGTATCATTCTCCTTTTGATTTTTTTTAACCCCTTAAAAATAGAAAAACATTTTTTTGCTAGCATGTTGTACAAACACAGACACTGGGTTGAGTCTGGCCCATGTGCTATATACAGTCTGTTGATACTTGCTCTGGAGACCAGCATTGTCTAACAGCATTTTTGAGGGGATAGTGGAAATGTTCTGTAAGTTGGCCACTTGTGACCTTAAGTACTCGAAATGTGCCTGGTGTGGTTGAGGAATCGAATTTTTAATTCTATTTAATTTTAATTAATTTAAGTGTACGCAATCACCTTTGGCTAATGTAATAAGGAATCTGAATTTTTTGACATCTGCTGACAGATTTTAGGCCTCACCCCTCTCTTTTCCCATTGTGCCTGCATCTATGAAAGCAGATAAGAAAGCCTAGGTGCTCCCTCCTTTAGAACCAATGAGAGATTCAAACCATGCAAGCCGCAGGCCGCACCCAAGAGCTCTGCCATTGGCCCCACCCTGGCTACAGTAAAAAATCAGGGCAGCCCCCTTTCCCTGCTCTTTTGAGCCATTTTAAACCTGCTTGAGAGGCCTGCCCTGCTCTCCTGAGAGACCTGAGTTATGTAAATTATCAAACTTCTTATATCCTCGTGGTGTATGTACAGCTTCATCAGCTTTGGTATCCAAACCAAATTTTGGGCAACGGTTCATTTGACTTTCTAGGTGTCCGTATCAGTGAGTCATTATCATATTGGACAACACAGCTCATAGAATACTAGTTTGTTCAGGGATGAGTAGGTGACTCTGTCTGAAATTGGACTGCTGAGAAAACAATGAGAAGATAGCTAGGGATGTCTGGGAACTTTTAATTTTTTGGAAACAGTCCTGTCTTTGACTCAGTGTGAACATGGAATTCTGTAGCCCGTTTGCTGCTGGCATCTGTGTTTTACCAACAAGGGGAGCCAGCCTTAGAGAATGAAATTGATCCTGTGATGGGATATTGGTCTTTGATGACAATGTTGAACTGCTGGATCAGCCCCTTCCTGAAGGTGCCATTTCCTCTCAGGTTCCAAGGATGTGATTTCTGAATCAGACGTCTGTTAGTCCGAAACAGTCTAACATATATAATTGATTCTAAGACATACACTCCCCAACCCAGTTTTAAAATCTCTAAAACTAGAATCTGTCTTACAGTCTACAGCACAACATAGTTTATTGAAAGAATCTTTTTTCTTCTTTGCAATACATAAAATAATGTTGTGACTTAAAACAGTGGGATCTTAGATCTGACAAGCTACTATGGATTTGATGACTACTTCAGACTTTGGGATTTCTTTCTTTCTACTTCCGGTTGTTTAATGTTTTATGTAAGCTTTTGTTCTAAGATAATTTTTTCTTTAAGTTGGATATACCCCTCAGTATTATAAAGCTGCATTTTCAAGATAGCACGTCTTAAGAGCATGCCTAGTTGAACTTTAGTACCAGAGTAAGATTTTACTAGCTGAAGAATACATTCTTTTTTGTGAACTAAAGGCAATATGCAAAACATCATCCCAAAGTGGAAAGATCATTTGGGAAATTGGCTAAATTAAAAAATATCGTTAAGGGGCTGACATACTCTAGCACTATTCAGGCGCTGAATGAACTGGCCTTGGATAAAATGGAAAAGAGGGTGTCTGCTTAATTGTATGCTTGATGCACTCCATTGTCCCTGCCTACTGGTGGGCAAACTTAACTATGAATTACATTTCTGTTATTATTCGGTTTTTAACATTCTTTTTGTTTTATTTCAAAAATTCAGTATAATGCAAGCATATTATTATGGGTTTTAAGTCAAGAACCACCAAGCATTGCCATTAATTCAAATATGCTGAAATCCAAAATAAACACCCACTTTCAAGAGCAAAAACCCCCAATCACATTGAATTCTTTTATTTTAAAAGGGCCTTCTTGCAAGTATTCCCTCTACTCCACCCCCAAAACTGTCTCAAAATGGGAAGAAGAAACTGTAATGAAAAATAAAGTCCTAGTTCATAATTTCAACAGAAAAGATAAAAATACCTCGAAAAGTATGTGACCTATTTGCAGAGTACTACAAAAGTTTGAGACATATAAAAGAAGTCTTGGTTTTGCATTGGAAAAGTAATGTCAGTCTCACACAAAATACTTAATAGATTTATGAAATCCTTATTAAACCCCAAGATAAATGAGGAGGAGGGAGCCTGATAAAATAATTTTGAAGATGAAGGGCAAAAATAACCCAGAATATATTGAAAGTAAAGATTAATGAAAGAAAATTTGCCTTATCAGATAATGCAACTTCGATAATTAAAGCAATGTGCTACAGACAAAGAATTGGCAGACGGATCAATGTAATGGATTTGATAGCCCAGAAATCGACCCCAGTATAGCTGCGAACTTAGTATACATTAAAGTGGCATCACAAATCAGTGAGAAAAGGAATCATTATTGAATAATGGTGCTGGGACAGATGGTTAACTATTTGGAAAAACACAGTTGAAATACCACTCTAAAATACATTGCAGTGGGTGAC